>NW_027488703.1:0-300000 GCF_050948215.1 Halictus rubicundus
GGATAGACGATAGGATACGATAGGGGATAGGATAGGATAGAGTATAGGATTGGATAGAGGATAGGATAGAGGATTGGATACGATAGAGGATAGGATACGATAGAGGATAGGATAGGATAGAGGATAGGATAGGATAGAGAAAAGGATAGGATAGAGGATAGGTTAGGATTGAGGATAGGATAGGATTGAGGAGAGGATAGGATAGAGGATAGGATAGGATAGAGGATAGGATAGGATAGAGGATAGGATAGGATAGAGGATAGGATAGGACAGGATAGAGAATAGGATAGGATAGAGAATAGGATAGGATACATGGTATTATAGGGTAGAGGATAGGATAGGGTAGAGGATAGGATATTGGATTGGATAGGATAGAGGATAGGATAGAATAGAGCATACGATAGTGGATAGGATAGGATAGAGGATAGGATAGGATAGAGGATAGGATACAGGATTGCATAGGATAGACGATAGGATACGATAGGGGATAGGATAGGATAGAGTATAGGATTGGATTGAGGATAGGATAGGATAGAGGATAGAATAGGATAGAGAATAGGATAGGATTGAGGATAGGATAGGATAGAGGATAGGATAGGATAGAGGATAGGATAGGATAGAGGATAGGATAGATGATAGGATAGAGGATAGGATAGGATAGGATAGGATAGGATAGAGGATAGGATAGGATAGAGTACAGGATAGGATAGAGGATAAGATAGGATAGAGGATAGGATAGGATAGAGGATAGGATAGGATAGAGGATAGGATAGGATAGAGGGTAGGATAGGATAGAGGATAGGCTACAGGATGGGTAGGATAGACGATAGGATACGATAGGGGATAGGATAGGTTAGAGTATAGGATTGGATAGAGGATAGGATAGAGGATTGGATAGGATAGAGGATAGGATACGATAGAGGATAGGATAGGATAGGATAGAGAATAGGATAGGATAGAGAATAGGATAGGATACATGGTATTATAGGGTAGAGGATAGGATAGGGTAGAGGATAGGATATTGGATTGGATAGGATAGAGTATAGGATAGAATAGAGGGTAGGATAGGATAGAGGATAGGATACAGGATTGGAAAGGATAGACGATAGGATACGATAGGGGATAGGATAGGATAGAGTATAGGATTGGATAGAGGATAGGATGGAGGATTGGATAGGATACAGGATAGGATACGATAGAGGATAGGATAGGATAGAGGATAGGATAGGATAGAGGATAGGATAGGATAGAGGATAGGATAGGATAGGATAGAGAATAGGATAGGATAGAGAATAGGATAGGATACATGGTATTATAGGGTAGAGGATAGGATAGGGTAGAGCATACGATAGTGGATAGGATAGGATAGAGGATAGGATAGGATAGAGGATAGGATACAGGATTGCATAGGATAGACGATAGGATACGATAGGGGATAGGATAGGATAGAGTATAGGATTGGATTGAGGATAGGATAGGATAGAGGATAGAATAGGATAGAGAATAGGATAGGATTGAGGATAGGATAGGATAGAGGATAGGATAGGATACGATAGAGAATAGGATAGTATACATGGTATTATAGGGTAGAGGATAGGATAGGGGATTGGATAGGATAGAGGATAGGATAGGATAGAGAATAGTATAGGATTGAAGATAGGATAGGATAGAGGATAGGATAGGATAGAGGATGGGATAGATGATTGGATAGGATAGAGGATAGGATACGATAGAGGATAGGATAGAATAGAGTACAGGATAGGATAGAGGATAAGATAGGATAGAGGATAGGATAGGATAGAGGATAGGATAGGATAGAGGATAGGATAGGCTAGAGGATAGGATACAGGATTGAATAGGATAGACGATAGGATACGATAGGGGATAGGATAGGATAGAGGATAGGATAGGAATGAGTATAGGATTGGATTGAGGATAGGATAGGATTGAGGATAGGATACAGGATTGGATAGGATAGAGGATAGGATAGGATAGAGCATACGATAGTGGATAGGATAGGATAGAGGATAGGATAGGATAGAGGATAGAATAGGATAGAAGATAGGATAGGATAGAGGTTAGGATAGGATAGATGATAGATTAGAGGATTGGATAGGATAGAGGATAGGATACGATAGAAGATAGGATAGGATAGAGTATATTATTGGATTGAGGATAGGATAGGATAGTGGATAGGATCAGATAGAGGATAGGATAGAATAGAGTACAGCATAGGATAGAGGATAAGATAGGATAGAGGATAGGATAGGATAGAGGATAGGATAGGATAGAGGATAGGATAGGATAGAGTGTAGGATAGGATAGAGGATAGGATACAGGATTGGAAAGGATAGACGATAGGATACGTTAGGGGATAGGATAGGATAGAGTATAGGATTGGATAGAGGATAGGATAGAGGATTGGATAGGATAGAGGATAGGATACGATAGAGGATAGGATAGGATAGAGGATAGGATAGGATAGAGAATAGGATAGGATAGAGAATAGGATAGGATACATGGTATTATAGGGTAGAGGATAGGATAGGATAGAGGATAGGATACAGGATTGCATAGGATAGACGATAGGATACGATAGGGGATAGGATAGGATAGAGTATAGGATTGGATTGAGGATAGGATAGGATAGAGGATAGAATGGGATAGAGAATAGGATAGGATAGAGGATAGGATAGGATTGAGGATAGGATAGAGGATTGGATAGGATAGAGGATAGGATACGATAGAGGATAGGATAGGATAGAGTATATTATTGGATTGAGGATAGGATAGGATAGTGGATAGGATAAGATAGAGGATAGGATAGAATAGAGTACAGGATAGGATAGAGGATAAGATAGGATAGAGGATAGGATAGGATAGAGGATAGGATAGGATAGAGGATAGGATAGGATAGAGGGTAGGATAGGATAGAGGATAGAATACAGGATTGGATAGGATAGACGATGGGATACGATAGGGGATAGGATAGGTTAGAGTATAGGATTGGATAGAGGATAGGATAGAGGATTGGATAGGATAGAGGATAGGATACGATAGAGGATAGGATAGGATAGAGGATAGGATAGGATAGAGAATAGGATAGGATAGAGGATAGGTTAGGATTGAGGATAGGATAGGATTGAGGAGAGGATAGGATAGAGGATAGGATACGATAGAGGATAGGATAGGATAGAGGATAGGATAGGATAGAGGATAGGATAGGATAGAGGATAGGATACGATTGAGGATAGGATAAGATAGAGTATATTATTGGATTGAGGATAGGATAGGATAGTGGATATGATAAGATAAAGGATAGGATAGAATAGAGTACAGGATAGGATAAGAGGATAAGATAGGATAGAGGATAGGATAGGATAGAGGATAGGATAGGATAGAGGATAGGATAGGATAGAGGATAGGATAGGATAGAGGATAGGATAGGATAGAGTGTAGGATAGGATAGAGGATAGGATACAGGATTGGAAAGGATAGACGATAGGATACGTTAGGGGATAGGATAGGATAGAGTATAGGATTGGATAGAGGATAGGATAGAGGATTGGATAGGATAGAGGATAGGATACGATAGAGGATAGGATAGGATAGAGGATAGGATAGGATAGAGAATAGGATAGGATAGAGAATAGGATAGGATACATGGTATTATAGGGTAGAGGATAGGATAGGATAGAGGATAGGATACAGGATTGCATAGGATAGACGATAGGATACGATAGGGGATAGGATAGGATAGAGTATAGGATTGGATTGAGGATAGGATAGGATAGAGGATAGAATGGGATAGAGAATAGGATAGGATAGAGGATAGGATAGGATTGAGGATAGGATAGAGGATTGGATAGGATAGAGGATAGGATACGATAGAGGATAGGATAGGATAGAGTATATTATTGGATTGAGGATAGGATAGGATAGTGGATAGGATAAGATAGAGGATAGGATAGAATAGAGTACAGGATAGGATAGAGGATAAGATAGGATAGAGGATAGGATAGGATAGAGGATAGGATAGGATAGAGGATAGGATAGGATAGAGGGTAGGATAGGATAGAGGATAGAATACAGGATTGGATAGGATAGACGATGGGATACGATAGGGGATAGGATAGGTTAGAGTATAGGATTGGATAGAGGATAGGATAGAGGATTGGATAGGATAGAGGATAGGATACGATAGAGGATAGGATAGGATAGAGGATAGGATAGGATAGAGAATAGGATAGGATAGAGGATAGGTTAGGATTGAGGATAGGATAGGATTGAGGAGAGGATAGGATAGAGGATAGGATACGATAGAGGATAGGATAGGATAGAGGATAGGATAGGATAGAGGATAGGATAGGATAGAGGATAGGATACGATTGAGGATAGGATAAGATAGAGTATATTATTGGATTGAGGATAGGATAGGATAGTGGATATGATAAGATAAAGGATAGGATAGAATAGAGTACAGGATAGGATAAGAGGATAAGATAGGATAGAGGATAGGATAGGATAGAGGATAGGATAGGCTAGAGGATAGGATACAGGATTGGATAGGATAGACGATAGGATACGATAGGGGATAGGATAGGATAGAGGATAGGATAGGATAGAGGATAGGATAGGATAGGATAGAGAATAGGATAGGATAGAGAATTGGATAGGATACATGGTATTATAGGGTAGAGGATAGGATAGGGTAGAGGATAGGATAGGATAGGATAGAGAATAGGATAGGATAGAGAATAGGATAGGATACATGGTATTATAGGGTAGAGGATAGGATAGGGTAGAAGATAGGATATTGGATTGGATAGGATAGAGGATAGGATAGAATAGAGCATACGATAGTGGATAGGATAGGATAGAGGATAGGATAGGATAGAGGATAGGATACAGGATTGCATAGGATAGACGATAGGATACGATAGGGGATAGGATAGGATAGAGTATAGGATTGGATTGAGGATAGGATAGGATAGAGGATAGAATAGGATAGAGAATAGGATAGGATAGAAGATAGGATAGGATAGAGGATAGGATAGGATAGATGATAGGATAGAGGATTTTATAGGATAGAGGATAGGATACGATAGAAGATAGGATAGGATAGAGTATATTATTGGATTGAGGATAGGATAGGATAGTGGATAGGATAAGATAGAGGATAGGATAGAATAGAGTACAGGATAGGATAGAGGATAAGATAGGATAGAGGATTGGATAGGATAGAGGATAGGATAGGATAGAGGATAGGATAGGATAGAGGGTAGGATAGGATAGAGGATAGGATACAGGATTGGAAAGGATAGACGATAGGATACGATAGGGGATAGGATAGGATAGAGTATAGGATTGGATAGAGGATAGGATAGAGGATTGGATACGATAGAGGATAGGATAGGATAGAGGATAGGATAGGATAGAGAAAAGGATAGGATAGAGGATAGGTTAGGATTGAGGATAGGATAGGATTGAGGAGAGGATAGGATAGAGGATAGGATAGGATAGAGGATAGGATAGGATAGAGGATAGGATAGGATAGAGGATAGGATAGGACAGGATAGAGAATAGGATAGGATAGAGAATAGGATAGGATACATGGTATTATAGGGTAGAGGATAGGATAGGGTAGAGGATAGGATATTGGATTGGATAGGATAGAGGATAGGATAGAATAGAGCATACGATAGTGGATAGGATAGGATAGAGGATAGGATAGGATAGAGGATAGGATACAGGATTGCATAGGATAGACGATAGGATACGATAGGGGATAGGATAGGATAGAGTATAGGATTGGATTGAGGATAGGATAGGATAGAGGATAGAATAGGATAGAGAATAGGATAGGATTGAGGATAGGATAGGATAGAGGATAGGATAGTATAGAGGATAGGATAGGATAGAGGATAGGATAGATGATAGGATAGAGGATAGGATAGGATAGGATAGGATAGGATAGAGGATAGGATAGGATAGAGTACAGGATAGGATAGAGGATAAGATAGGATAGAGGATAGGATAGGATAGAGGATAGGATAGGATAGAGGATAGGATAGGATAGAGGGTAGGATAGGATAGAGGATATGCTACAGGATGTGTAGGATAGACGATAGGATACGATAGGGGATAGGATAGGTTAGAGTATAGGATTGGATAGAGGATAGGATAGAGGATTGGATAGGATAGAGGATAGGATACGATAGAGGATAGGATAGGATAGAGGATAGGATAGGATAGAGAATAGGATAGGATAGAGGATAGGTTAGGATTGAGGATAGGATAGGATTGAGGAGAGGATAGGATAGAGGATAGGATAGGATAGAGGATAGGATAGGATAGAGGATAGGATAGGATAGAGGATAGGATAGGATAGGATAGAGAATAGGATAGGATAGAGAATAGGATAGGATACATGGTATTATAGGGTAGAGGATAGGATAGGGTAGAGGATAGGATATTGGATTGGATAGGATAGAGTATAGGATAGAATAGAGGGTAGGATAGGATAGAGGATAGGATACAGGATTGGAAAGGATAGACGATAGGATACGATAGGGGATACGATAGGATAGAGTATAGGATTGGATAGAGGATAGGATGGAGGATTGGATAGGATACAGGATAGGATACGATAGAGGATAGGATAGGATAGAGGATAGGATAGGATAGAGAAAAGGATAGGATAGAGGATAGGTTAGGATTGAGGATAGGATAGGATTGAGGAGAGGATAGGATAGAGGATAGGATAGGATAGAGGATAGGATAGGATAGAGGATAGGATAGGATAGAGGATAGGATAGGATAGAGGATAGGATAGGATAGGATAGAGAATAGGATAGGATAGAGAATAGGATAGGATACATGGTATTATAGGGTAGAGGATAGGATAGGGTAGAGCATACGATAGTGGATAGGATAGGATAGAGGATAGGATAGGATAGAGGATAGGATACAGGATTGCATAGGATAGACGATAGGATACGATAGGGGATAGGATAGGATAGAGTATAGGATTGGATTGAGGATAGGATAGGATAGAGGATAGAATAGGATAGAGAATAGGATAGGATTGAGGATAGGATAGGATAGAGGATAGGATAGGATACGATAGAGAATAGGATAGTATACATGGTATTATAGGGTAGAGGATAGGATAGGGTAGAGGATAGGATAGGGGATTGGATAGGATAGAGGATAGGATAGGATAGAGAATAGTATAGGATTGAAGATAGGATAGGATAGAGGATAGGATAGGATAGAGGATGGGATAGATGATTGGATAGGATAGAGGATAGGATACGATAGAGGATAGGATAGAATAGAGTACAGGATAGGATAGAGGATAAGATAGGATAGAGGATAGGATAGGATAGAGGATAGGATAGGATAGAGGATAGGATAGGCTAGAGGATAGGATACAGGATTGAATAGGATAGACGATAGGATACGATAGGGGATAGGATAGGATAGAGGATAGGATAGGAATGAGTATAGGATTGGATTGAGGATAGGATAGGATTGAGGATAGGATACAGGATTGGATAGGATAGAGGATAGGATAGGATAGAGCATACGATAGTGGATAGGATAGGATAGAGGATAGGATAGGATAGAGGATAGAATAGGATAGAAGATAGGATAGGATAGAGGTTAGGATAGGATAGATGATAGATTAGAGGATTGGATAGGATAGAGGATAGGATACGATAGAAGATAGGATAGGATAGAGTATATTATTGGATTGAGGATAGGCTGGATAGTGGATAGGATCAGATAGAGGATAGGATAGAATAGAGTACAGCATAGGATAGAGGATAAGATAGGATAGAGGATAGGATAGGATAGAGGATAGGATAGGATAGAGGATAGGATAGGATAGAGTGTAGGATAGGATAGAGGATAGGATACAGGATTGGAAAGGATAGACGAAAGGATACGTTAGGGGATAGGATAGGATAGAGTATAGGATTGGATAGAGGATAGGATAGAGGATTGGATAGGATAGAGGATAGGATACGATAGAGGATAGGATAGGATAGAGGATAGGATAGGATAGAGAATAGGATAGGATAGAGAATAGGATAGGATACATGGTATTATAGGGTAGAGGATAGGATAGGATAGAGGATAGGATACAGGATTGCATAGGATAGACGATAGGATACGATAGGGGATAGGATAGGATAGAGTATAGGATTGGATTGAGGATAGGATAGGATAGAGGATAGAATGGGATAGAGAATAGGATAGGATAGAGGATAGGATAGGATTGAGGATAGGATAGAGGATTGGATAGGATAGAGGATAGGATAGGATAGAGGGTAGGATAGGATAGAGGATAGAATACAGGATTGGATAGGATAGACGATGGGATACGATAGGGGATAGGATAGGTTAGAGTATAGGATTGGATAGAGGATAGGATAGAGGATTGGATAGGATAGAGGATAGGATACGATAGAGGATAGGATAGGATAGAGGATAGGATAGGATAGAGAATAGGATAGGATAGAGGATAGGTTAGGATTGCGGATAGGATAGGATTGAGGAGAGGATAGGATAGAGGATAGGATACGATAGAGGATAGGATAGGATAGAGGATAGGATAGGATAGAGGATAGGATAGGATAGAGGATAGGATAGGATAGAGGATAGGATAGGATAGAGGGTAGGATAGGATAGAGGATAGGATACAGGATTGGAAAGGATAGACGATAGGATACGATAGGGGATAGGATAGAGTATAGGATTGGATAGAGGATAGGATAGAGGATTGGATAGGATAGAGGATAGGATACGATAGAGGATAGGATATGATAGAGGATAGGATAGGATAGAGAAAAGGATAGGATAGAGGATAGGTTAGGATTGAGGATAGGATAGGATTGAGGAGAGGATAGGATAGAGGATAGGATAGGATAGAGGATAGGATAGGATAGAGGATAGGATAGGGTAGAGGATAGGATATTGGATTGGATAGGATAGAGGATAGGATAGAATAGAGCATACGATAGTGGATAGGATAGGATAGAGGATAGGATACAGGATTGCATAGGATAGACGATAGGATACGATAGGGGATAGGATAGGATAGAGTATAGGATTGGATTGAGGATAGGATAGGATAGAGGATAGAATAGGATAGAGAATAGGATAGGATTGAGGATAGGATAGGATAGAGGATAGGATAGGATAGAGGATAGGATAGGATAGAGGATAGGATAGATGATAGGATAGAGGATAGGATAGGATAGGATAGAGGATAGGATAGGATAGAGTACAGGATAGGATAGACAATAAGATAGGATAGAGGATAGGATAGGATAGAGGATAGGATAGGATAGAGGATAGGATAGGATAGATGGTAGGATAGGATAGAGGATAGGATACAGGATGGGTAGGATAGACGATAGGATACGATAGGGGATAGGATAGGTTAGAGTATAGGATTGGATAGAGGATAGGATAGAGGATTGGATAGGATAGAGGAGAGGATACGATAGAGGATAGGATAGGATAGAGGATAGGATAGGATAGAGAATAGGATAGGATAGAGTATAGGTTAGGATTGAGGATAGGATAGGATTGAGGAGAGGATAGGATAGAGGATAGGATAGGATAGAGGATAGGATAGGATAGAGGATAGGATAGGATAGAGGATAGGATAGGATAGGATAGAGAATAGGATAGGATAGAGAATAGGATAGGATACATGGTATTATAGGGTAGAGGATAGGATAGGGTAGAGGATAGGATATTGGATTGGATAGGATAGACGATAGGATAGAATAGAGCATACGATAGTGGATAGGATAGGATAGAGGATAGGATAGGATGCAGAATAGTATAGGATTGAAGATAGGATAGGATAGAGGATAGGATAGGATAGAGGATAGGATTGAGGATTGGATAGGATAGAGGATAGGATACGATTGAGGATAGGATAGGATAGAGTATATTATTGGATTGAGGATAGGATAGGATAGTGGATAGGATAAGATAAAGGATAGGATAGAATAGAGTACAGGATAGGATAGAGGATAAGATAGGATAGAGGATAGGATAGGATAGAGGATAGGATAGGCTAGAGGATAGGATACAGGATTGGATAGGATAGACGATAGGATAGGATAGAGGATAGGATAGGAATGAGTATAGGATTGGATTGAGGATAGGATAGGATTGAGGATAGGATACAGGATTGGATAGGATAGAGGATAGGATAGGATAGAGCATACGATAGTGGATAGGATAGGATAGAGGATAGGATATGATAGAGGATGGGATACGATAGAAGATAGGATAGGATAGAGTATATAATTGGATTGAGGATAGGATAGGATAGTGGATAGGATAAGATAGAGGATAGGATAGAATAGAGTACAGGATAGGATAGAGGATAAGATAGGATAGAGGATAGGATAGGATAGAGGATAGGATAGGATAGAGGATAGGATAGGATAGAGGGTAGGATAGGATAGAGGATAGGATACAGGATTGGAAAGGATAGACGATAGGATACGATAGGGGATAGGATAGGATAGAGTATAGGATAGGATAGGATAGGATAGAGGATAGGATAGGATAGAGGATAGGATAGGATAGGATAGAGAATAGGATAGGATAGAGAATAGGATAGGATAGAGAATAGGATAGGATAGAGAATAGGATAGGATAGAGAATAGGATAGGATACATGGTATTATAGGGTAGAGGATAGGATAGGGTAGAGGATAGGATATTGGATTGGATAGGGTAGAGGATAGGATATTGGATTGGATAGGATAGAGGATGGGATAGAATAGAGCATACGATAGTGGATAGGATAGGATAGAGGATAGGATAGGATAGAGGATAGGATAGGATAGAGGATAGGATAGGATAGAGGGTAGGATAGGATAGAGGATAGGATACAGGATTGGAAAGGATAGACGATAGGATACGATAGGGGATTGGATAGGATAGAGGATAGGATAGAATAGAGCATACGATAGTGGATAGGATAGGATAGAGGATAGGATAGGATAGAGGATAGGATAGGATAGAGGATAGGATAGGATAGTGGGTAGGATAGGATAGAGGATAGGATACAGGATTGGAAAGGATAAACGATAGGATACGATAGGGGATAGGATAGGATAGAGTATAGGATAGGATAGGATAGGATAGGATAGGATAGAGGATAGGATAGGATAGAGGATAGGATAGGATAGGATAGAGAATAGGATAGGATAGAGAATAGGATAGGATAGAGAATAGGATAGGATAGAGAATAGGATAGGATACATGGTATTATAGGGTAGAGGATAGGATAGGGTAGAGGATAGGATATTGGATTGGATAGGGTAGAGGATAGGATATTGGATTGGATAGGATAGAGGATGGGATAGAATAGAGCATACGATAGTGGATAGGATAGGATAGAGGATAGGATAGGATAGAGGATAGGATAGGATAGAGGATAGGATAGGATAGAGGGTAGGATAGGATAGAGGATAGGATACAGGATTGGAAAGGATAGACGATAGGATACGATAGGGGATTGGATAGGATAGAGGATAGGATAGAATAGAGCATACGATAGTGGATAGGATAGGATAGAGGATAGGATAGGATAGAGGATAGGATAGGATAGAGGATAGGATAGGATAGAGGATAGGATAGGATAGTGGGTAGGATAGGATAGAGGATAGGATACAGGATTGGAAAGGATAAACGATAGGATACGATAGGGGATAGGATAGGATAGAGTATAGGATTGGATAGAGGATAGGATAGAGGATTGGATAGGATAGAGGATAGGATACGATAGAGGATAGGATATGATACATGGTATTATAGGGTAGAGGATAGGATAGGGTAGAGGATAGGATATTGGATTGGATAGGATAGAGGATAGGATAGAATAGAGCATACGATAGTGGATAGGATAGGATAGAGGAAAGGATAGGATAGAGGATAGGATAGGATAGAGGATAGGATACAGGATTGCATAGGATAGACGATAGGATACGATAGGGGATAGGATAGGATAGAGTATAGGATTGGATTGAGGATAGGATAGGATAGAGGATAGAATAGGATAGAGAATAGGATAGGATTGAGGATAGGATAGGATAGAGGATAGGATAGGATAGAGGATAGGATAGATGATAGGATAGAGGATAGGATAGGATAGGATAGAGGATAGGATAGGATAGAGTACAGGATAGGATAGAGGATAAGATAGGATAGAGGATAGGATAGGATAGAGGATAGGATAGGAATGAGTATAGGATTGGATTGAGGATAGGATAGGATTGAGGATAGGATACAGGATTGGATAGGATAGAGGATAGGATAGGATAGAGCATACGATAGTGGATACTATAGGATAGAGGATAGGATATGATAGAGGATGGGATACGATAGAAGATAGGATAGGATAGAGTATATAATTGGATTGAGGATAGGATAGGATAGTGGATAGGATAAGATAGAGGATAGGATAGAATAGAGTACAGGATAGGATAGAGGATAAGATAGGATAGAGGATAGGATAGGATAGAGGATAGGATAGGATAGAGGATAGGATAGGATAGAGGGTAGGATAGGATAGAGGATAGGATACAGGATTGGAAAGGATAGACGATAGGATACGATAGGGGATAGGATAGGATAGAGTATAGGATAGGATAGGATAGGATAGAGGATAGGATAGGATAGAGGATAGGATAGGATAGGATAGAGAATAGGATAGGATAGAGAATAGGATAGGATAGAGAATAGGATAGGATAGAGAATAGGATAGGATACATGGTATTATAGGGTAGAGGATAGGATAGGGTAGAGGATAGGATATTGGATTGGATAGGGTAGAGGATAGGATATTGGATTGGATAGGATAGAGGATGGGATAGAATAGAGCATACGATAGTGGATAGGATAGGATAGAGGATAGGATAGGATAGAGGATAGGATAGGATAGAGGATAGGATAGGATAGAGGGTAGGATAGGATAGAGGATAGGATACAGGATTGGAAAGGATAGACGATAGGATACGATAGGGGATTGGATAGGATAGAGGATAGGATAGAATAGAGCATACGATAGTGGATAGGATAGGATAGAGGATAGGATAGGATAGAGGATAGGATAGGATAGAGGATAGGATAGGATAGTGGGTAGGATAGGATAGAGGATAGGATACAGGATTGGAAAGGATAAACGATAGGATACGATAGGGGATAGGATAGGATAGAGTATAGGATTGGATAGAGGATAGGATAGAGGATTGGATAGGATAGAGGATAGGATACGATAGAGGATAGGATATGATACATGGTATTATAGGGTAGAGGATAGGATAGGGTAGAGGATAGGATATTGGATTGGATAGGATAGAGGATAGGATAGAATAGAGCATACGATAGTGGATAGGATAGGATAGAGGAAAGGATAGGATAGAGGATAGGATAGGATAGAGGATAGGATACAGGATTGCATAGGATAGACGATAGGATACGATAGGGGATAGGATAGGATAGAGTATAGGATTGGATTGAGGATAGGATAGGATAGAGGATAGAATAGGATAGAGAATAGGATAGATGATAGGATAGAGGATAGGATAGGATAGGATAGAGGATAGGATAGGATAGAGTACAGGATAGGATAGAGGATAAGATAGGATAGAGGATAGGATAGGATAGAGGATAGGATAGGAATGAGTATAGGATTGGATTGAGGATAGGATAGGATTGAGGATAGGATACAGGATTGGATAGGATAGAGGATAGGATAGGATAGAGCATACGATAGTGGATACTATAGGATAGAGGATAGGATATGATAGAGGATGGGATACGATAGAAGATAGGATAGGATAGAGTATATAATTGGATTGAGGATAGGATAGGATAGTGGATAGGATAAGATAGAGGATAGGATAGAATAGAGTACAGGATAGGATAGAGGATAAGATAGGATAGAGGATAGGATAGGATAGAGGATAGGATAGGATAGAGGATAGGATAGGATAGAGGGTAGGATAGGATAGAGGATAGGATACAGGATTGGAAAGGATAGACGATAGGATACGATAGGGGATAGGATAGGATAGAGTATAGGATAGGATAGGATAGGATAGAGGATAGGATAGGATAGAGGATAGGATAGGATAGGATAGAGAATAGGATAGGATAGAGAATAGGATAGGATAGAGAATAGGATAGGATAGAGAATAGGATAGGATACATGGTATTATAGGGTAGAGGATAGGATAGGGTAGAGGATAGGATATTGGATTGGATAGGGTAGAGGATAGGATATTGGATTGGATAGGATAGAGGATGGGATAGAATAGAGCATACGATAGTGGATAGGATAGGATAGAGGATAGGATAGGATAGAGGATAGGATAGGATAGAGGATAGGATAGGATAGAGGGTAGGATAGGATAGAGGATAGGATACAGGATTGGAAAGGATAGACGATAGGATACGATAGGGGATTGGATAGGATAGAGGATAGGATAGAATAGAGCATACGATAGTGGATAGGATAGGATAGAGGATAGGATAGGATAGAGGATAGGATAGGATAGAGGATAGGATAGGATAGTGGGTAGGATAGGATAGAGGATAGGATACAGGATTGGAAAGGATAAACGATAGGATACGATAGGGGATAGGATAGGATAGAGTATAGGATTGGATAGAGGATAGGATAGAGGATTGGATAGGATAGAGGATAGGATACGATAGAGGATAGGATATGATACATGGTATTATAGGGTAGAGGATAGGATAGGGTAGAGGATAGGATATTGGATTGGATAGGATAGAGGATAGGATAGAATAGAGCATACGATAGTGGATAGGATAGGATAGAGGAAAGGATAGGATAGAGGATAGGATAGGATAGAGGATAGGATACAGGATTGCATAGGATAGACGATAGGATACGATAGGGGATAGGATAGGATAGAGTATAGGATTGGATTGAGGATAGGATAGGATAGAGGATAGAATAGGATAGAGAATAGGATAGGATTGAGGATAGGATAGGATAGAGGATAGGATAGGATAGAGGATAGGATAGATGATAGGATAGAGGATAGGATAGGATAGGATAGAGGATAGGATAGGATAGAGTACAGGATAGGATAGAGGATAAGATAGGATAGAGGATAGGATAGGATAGAGGATAGGATAGGATAGAGGATAGGATAGGATAGAGGGTAGGATAGGATAGAGGATAGGATACAGGATGGGTAGGATAGACGATAGGATACGATAGGGGATAGGATAGGTTAGAGTATAGGATTGGATAGAGGATAGGATAGAGGATTGGATAGGATAGAGGATAGGATACGATAGAGGATAGGATAGGATAGAGGATAGGATAGGATAGAGAATAGGATAGGATAGAGGATAGGTTAGGATTGAGGATAGGATAGGATTGAGGAGAGGATAGGATAGAGGATAGGATAGGATAGAGGATAGGATAGGATAGAGGATAGGATAGGATAGGATAGAGAATAGGATAGGATAGAGAATAGGATAGGATACATGGTATTATAGGGTAGAGGATAGGATAGGGTAGAGGATAGGATATTGGATTGGATAGGATAGAGGATAGGATAGAATAGAGCATACGATAGTGGATAGGATAGGATAGAGGATAGGATAGGATGGAGAATAGTATAGGATTGAAGATAGGATAGGATAGAGGATAGGATAGGATAGAGGATAGGATTGAGGATTGGATAGGATAGAGGATAGGATACGATTGAGGATAGGATAGGATAGAGTATATTATTGGATTGAGGATAGGATAGGATAGTGGATGGGATAAGATAAAGGATAGGATAGAATAGAGTACAGGATAGGATAGAGGATAAGATAGGATAGAGGATAGGATAGGATAGAGGATAGGATAGGCTAGAGGATAGGATACAGGATTGGATACGATAGACGATAGGATAGGATAGAGGATAGGATAGGAATGAGTATCGGATTGGATTGAGGATAGGATAGGATTGAGGATAGGATACAGGATTGGATAGGATAGAGGATAGGATAGGATAGAGCATACGATAGTGGATAGGATAGGATAGAGGATAGGATAGGATAGAGGATAGGATACGATAGAAGATAGGATAGGATAGAGTATATAATTGGATTGAGGATAGGATAGGATAGTGGATAGGATAAGATAGAGGATAGGATAGAATAGAGTACAGGATAGGATAGAGGATAAGATAGGATAGAGGATAGGATAGGATAGAGGATAGGATAGGATAGAGGATAGGATAGGATAGAGGGTAGGATAGGATAGAGGAGAGGATACAGGATTGGAAAGGATAGACGATAGGATACGATAGGGGATAAGATAGGATAGAGTATAGGATAGGATAGGATAGGATAGAGGATAGGATAGGATAGGATAGAGGATAGGATAGGATAGGATAGAGAATAGGATAGGATAGAGAATAGGATAGGATACATGGTATTATAGGGTAGAGGATAGGATAGGGTAGAGGATAGGATATTGGATTGGATAGGGTAGAGGATAGGATAGGGTAGAGGATAGGATATTGGATTGGATAGGATAGAGGATAGGATAGAATAGAGCATACGATAGTGGATAGGATAGGATAGAGGATAGGATAGGATAGAGGATAGGATAGGATAGAGGATAGGATAGGATAGAGGGTAGGATAGGATAGAGGATAGGATACAGGATTGGAAAGGATAGACGATAGGATACGATAGGGGATAGGATAGGATAGAGTATAGGATAGGATAGGATAGGATAGGATAGAGGATAGGATAGGATAGAGGATAGGATAGGATAGGATAGAGAATAGGATAGGATAGAGAATAGGATAGGATAGAGAATAGGATAGGATAGAGAATAGGATAGGATACATGGTATTATAGGGTAGAGGACAGGATAGGGTAGAGGATAGGATATTGGATTGGATAGGGTAGAGGATAGGATATTGGATTGGATAGGATAGAGGATGGGATAGAATAGAGCATACGATAGTGGATAGGATAGGATAGAGGATAGGATAGGATAGAGGATAGGATAGGATAGAGGATAGGATAGGATAGAGGGTAGGATAGGATAGAGGATAGGATACAGGATTGGATAGGATAGAGGATAGGATAGGATAGAGCATACGATAGTGGATAGGATAGGATAGAGGATAGGATAGGATAGAGGATAGGATACGATAGAAGATAGGATAGGATAGAGTATATAATTGGATTGAGGATAGGATAGGATAGTGGATAGGATAAGATAGAGGATAGGATAGAATAGAGTACAGGATAGGATAGAGGATAAGATAGGATAGAGGATAGGATAGGATAGAGGATAGGATAGGATAGAGGATAGGATAGGATAGAGGGTAGGATAGGATAGAGGAGAGGATACAGGATTGGAAAGGATAGACGATAGGATACGATAGGGGATAAGATAGGATAGAGTATAGGATAGGATAGGATAGGATAGAGGATAGGATAGGATAGGATAGAGGATAGGATAGGATAGGATAGAGAATAGGATAGGATAGAGAATAGGATAGGATACATGGTATTATAGGGTAGAGGATAGGATAGGGTAGAGGATAGGATATTGGATTGGATAGGGTAGAGGATAGGATAGGGTAGAGGATAGGATATTGGATTGGATAGGATAGAGGATAGGATAGAATAGAGCATACGATAGTGGATAGGATAGGATAGAGGATAGGATAGGATAGAGGATAGGATAGGATAGAGGATAGGATAGGATAGAGGGTAGGATAGGATAGAGGATAGGATACAGGATTGGAAAGGATAGACGATAGGATACGATAGGGGATAGGATAGGATAGAGTATAGGATAGGATAGGATAGGATAGGATAGAGGATAGGATAGGATAGAGGATAGGATAGGATAGGATAGAGAATAGGATAGGATAGAGAATAGGATAGGATAGAGAATAGGATAGGATAGAGAATAGGATAGGATACATGGTATTATAGGGTAGAGGACAGGATAGGGTAGAGGATAGGATATTGGATTGGATAGGGTAGAGGATAGGATATTGGATTGGATAGGATAGAGGATGGGATAGAATAGAGCATACGATAGTGGATAGGATAGGATAGAGGATAGGATAGGATAGAGGATAGGATAGGATAGAGGATAGGATAGGATAGAGGGTAGGATAGGATAGAGGATAGGATACAGGATTGGAAAGGATAGACGATAGGATACGATAGGGGATTGGATAGGATAGAGGATAGGATAGAATAGAGCATACGATAGTGGATAGGATAGGATAGAGGATAGGATAGGAATGAGTATAGGATTGGATTGAGGATAGGATAGGATTGAGGATAGGATACAGGATTGGATAGGATAGAGGATAGGATAGGATAGAGCATACGATAGTGGATAGGATAGGATAGAGGATAGGATAGGATAGAGGATAGGATACGATAGAAGATAGGATAGGATAGAGTATATAATTGGATTGAGGATAGGATAGGATAGTGGATAGGATAAGATAGAGGATAGGATAGAATAGAGTACAGGATAGGATAGAGGATAAGATAGGATAGAGGATAGGATAGGATAGAGGATAGGATAGGATAGAGGATAGGATAGGATAGAGGGTAGGATAGGATAGAGGATAGGATACAGGATTGGAAAGGATAGACGATAGGATACGATAGGGGATAAGATAGGATAGAGTATAGGATAGGATAGGATAGGATAGAGGATAGGATAGGATAGGATAGAGGATAGGATAGGATAGGATAGAGAATAGGATAGGATAGAGAATAGGATAGGATACATGGTATTATAGGGTAGAGGATAGGATAGGGTAGAGGATAGGATATTGGATTGGATAGGGTAGAGGATAGGATAGGGTAGAGGATAGGATAGAGGATAGGATAGAATAGAGCATACGATAGTGGATAGGATAGGATAGAGGATAGGATAGGATAGAGGATAGGATAGGATAGAGGATAGGATAGGATAGAGGGTAGGATAGGATAGAGGATAGGATACAGGATTGGAAAGGATAGACGATAGGATACGATAGGGGATAGGATAGGATAGAGTATAGGATAGGATAGGATAGGATAGGATAGAGGATAGGATAGGATAGAGGATAGGATAGGATAGGATAGAGAATAGGATAGGATAGAGAATAGGATAGGATAGAGAATAGGATAGGATAGAGAATAGGATAGGATACATGGTATTATAGGGTAGAGGATAGGATAGGGTAGAGGATAGGATATTGGATTGGATAGGGTAGAGGATAGGATATTGGATTGGATAGGATAGAGGATGGGATAGAATAGAGCATACGATAGTGGATAGGATAGGATAGAGGATAGGATAGGATAGAGGATAGGATAGGATAGAGGATAGGATAGGATAGAGGGTAGGATAGGATAGAGGATAGGATACAGGATTGGAAAGGATAGACGATAGGATACGATAGGGGATTGGATAGGATAGAGGATAGGATAGAATAGAGCATACGATAGTGGATAGGATAGGATAGAGGATAGGATAGGATAGAGGATAGGATAGGATAGAGGATAGGATAGGATAGTGGGTAGGATAGGATAGAGGATAGGATACAGGATTGGAAAGGATAAACGATAGGATACGATAGGGGATAGGATAGGATAGAGTATAGGATTGGATAGAGGATAGGATAGAGGATTGGATAGGATAGAGGATAGGATACGATAGAGGATAGGATATGATACATGGTATTATAGGGTAGAGGATAGGATAGGGTAGAGGATAGGATATTGGATTGGATAGGATAGAGGATAGGATAGAATAGAGCATACGATAGTGGATAGGATAGGATAGAGGAAAGGATAGGATAGAGGATAGGATAGGATAGAGGATAGGATACAGGATTGCATAGGATAGACGATAGGATACGATAGGGGATAGGATAGGATAGAGTATAGGATTGGATTGAGGATAGGATAGGATAGAGGATAGAATAGGATAGAGAATAGGATAGGATTGAGGATAGGATAGGATAGAGGATAGGATAGGATAGAGGATAGGATAGATGATAGGATAGAGGATAGGATAGGATAGGATAGAGGATAGGATAGGATAGAGTACAGGATAGGATAGAGGATAAGATAGGATAGAGGATAGGATAGGATAGAGGATAGGATAGGAATGAGTATAGGATTGGATTGAGGATAGGATAGGATTGAGGATAGGATACAGGATTGGATAGGATAGAGGATAGGATAGGATAGAGCATACGATAGTGGATACTATAGGATAGAGGATAGGATATGATAGAGGATGGGATACGATAGAAGATAGGATAGGATAGAGTATATAATTGGATTGAGGATAGGATAGGATAGTGGATAGGATAAGATAGAGGA
Organism: Halictus rubicundus; assembly: GCF_050948215.1. Classification (NCBI taxonomy): domain Eukaryota; kingdom Metazoa; phylum Arthropoda; class Insecta; order Hymenoptera; family Halictidae; genus Halictus; species Halictus rubicundus. The sequence continues at coordinate 20,445 of NW_027488703.1, forward strand.
TAGGATAGAATAGAGTACAGGATAGGATAGAGGATAAGATAGGATAGAGGATACGATAGGATAGAGGATAGGATAGGATAGAGGATAGGATAGGATAGAGGGTAGGATAGGATAGAGGATAGGATACAGGATTGGAAAGGATAGACGATAGGATACGATAGGGGATAGGATAGGATAGAGTATAGGATAGGATAGGATAGGATAGAGGATAGGATAGGATAGAGGATAGGATAGGATAGGATAGAGAATAGGATAGGATAGAGAATAGGATAGGATAGAGAATAGGATAGGATAGAGAATAGGATAGGATACATGGTATTATAGGGTAGAGGATAGGATAGGGTAGAGGATAGGATATTGGATTGGATAGGGTAGAGGATAGGATATTGGATTGGATAGGATAGAGGATGGGATAGAATAGAGCATACGATAGTGGATAGGATAGGATAGAGGATAGGATAGGATAGAGGATAGGATAGGATAGAGGATAGGATAGGATAGAGGGTAGGATAGGATAGAGGATAGGATACAGGATTGGAAAGGATAGACGATAGGATACGATAGGGGATTGGATAGGATAGAGGATAGGATAGAATAGAGCATACGATAGTGGATAGGATAGGATAGAGGATAGGATAGGATAGAGGATAGGATAGGATAGAGGATAGGATAGGATAGTGGGTAGGATAGGATAGAGGATAGGATACAGGATTGGAAAGGATAAACGATAGGATACGATAGGGGATAGGATAGGATAGAGTATAGGATTGGATAGAGGATAGGATAGAGGATTGGATAGGATAGAGGATAGGATACGATAGAGGATAGGATATGATACATGGTATTATAGGGTAGAGGATAGGATAGGGTAGAGGATAGGATATTGGATTGGATAGGATAGAGGATAGGATAGAATAGAGCATACGATAGTGGATAGGATAGGATAGAGGAAAGGATAGGATAGAGGATAGGATAGGATAGAGGATAGGATACAGGATTGCATAGGATAGACGATAGGATACGATAGGGGATAGGATAGGATAGAGTATAGGATTGGATTGAGGATAGGATAGGATAGAGGATAGAATAGGATAGAGAATAGGATAGGATTGAGGATAGGATAGGATAGAGGATAGGATAGGATAGAGGATAGGATAGATGATAGGATAGAGGATAGGATAGGATAGGATAGAGGATAGGATAGGATAGAGTACAGGATAGGATAGAGGATAAGATAGGATAGAGGATAGGATAGGATAGAGGATAGGATAGGATAGAGGATAGGATAGGATAGAGGGTAGGATAGGATAGAGGATAGGATACAGGATGGGTAGGATAGACGATAGGATACGATAGGGGATAGGATAGGTTAGAGTATAGGATTGGATAGAGGATAGGATAGAGGATTGGATAGGATAGAGGATAGGATACGATAGAGGATAGGATAGGATAGAGGATAGGATAGGATAGAGAATAGGATAGGATAGAGGATAGGTTAGGATTGAGGATAGGATAGGATTGAGGAGAGGATAGGATAGAGGATAGGATAGGATAGAGGATAGGATAGGATAGAGGATAGGATAGGATAGGATAGAGAATAGGATAGGATAGAGAATAGGATAGGATACATGGTATTATAGGGTAGAGGATAGGATAGGGTAGAGGATAGGATATTGGATTGGATAGGATAGAGGATAGGATAGAATAGAGCATACGATAGTGGATAGGATAGGATAGAGGATAGGATAGGATGGAGAATAGTATAGGATTGAAGATAGGATAGGATAGAGGATAGGATAGGATAGAGGATAGGATTGAGGATTGGATAGGATAGAGGATAGGATACGATTGAGGATAGGATAGGATAGAGTATATTATTGGATTGAGGATAGGATAGGATAGTGGATGGGATAAGATAAAGGATAGGATAGAATAGAGTACAGGATAGGATAGAGGATAAGATAGGATAGAGGATAGGATAGGATAGAGGATAGGATAGGCTAGAGGATAGGATACAGGATTGGATACGATAGACGATAGGATAGGATAGAGGATAGGATAGGAATGAGTATAGGATTGGATTGAGGATAGGATAGGATTGAGGATAGGATACAGGATTGGATAGGATAGAGGATAGGATAGGATAGAGCATACGATAGTGGATAGGATAGGATAGAGGATAGGATAGGATAGAGGATAGGATACGATAGAAGATAGGATAGGATAGAGTATATAATTGGATTGAGGATAGGATAGGATAGTGGATAGGATAAGATAGAGGATAGGATAGAATAGAGTACAGGATAGGATAGAGGATAAGATAGGATAGAGGATAGGATAGGATAGAGGATAGGATAGGATAGAGGATAGGATAGGATAGAGGGTAGGATAGGATAGAGGATAGGATACAGGATTGGAAAGGATAGACGATAGGATACGATAGGGGATAAGATAGGATAGAGTATAGGATAGGATAGGATAGGATAGAGGATAGGATAGGATAGGATAGAGGATAGGATAGGATAGGATAGAGAATAGGATAGGATAGAGAATAGGATAGGATACATGGTATTATAGGGTAGAGGATAGGATAGGGTAGAGGATAGGATATTGGATTGGATAGGGTAGAGGATAGGATAGGGTAGAGGATAGGATATTGGATTGGATAGGATAGAGGATAGGATAGAATAGAGCATACGATAGTGGATAGGATAGGATAGAGGATAGGATAGGATAGAGGATAGGATAGGATAGAGGATAGGATAGGATAGAGGGTAGGATAGGATAGAGGATAGGATACAGGATTGGAAAGGATAGACGATAGGATACGATAGGGGATTGGATAGGATAGAGGATAGGATAGAATAGAGCATACGATAGTGGATAGGATAGGATAGAGGATAGGATAGGATAGAGGATAGGATAGGATAGAGGATAGGATAGGATAGAGGATAGGATAGGATAGAGGATAGGATACAGGATTGGAAAGGATAGACGATAGGATACGATAGGGGATAGGATAGGATAGAGTATAGGATTGGATAGAGGATAGGATAGAGGATTGGATAGGATAGAGGATAGGATACGATAGAGGATTGGATATGATAGAGGATAGGATAGGATAGAGAAAAGGATAGGATAGAGGATAGGTTAGGATTGAGGATAGGATAGGATTGAGGAGAGGATAGGATAGAGGATAGGATAGGATAGAGGATAGGATAGGATAGAGGATAGGATAGGATAGAGGATAGGATAGGATAGGATAGAGAATAGGATAGGATAGAGAATAGGATAGGATAGAGAATAGGATAGGATAGAGAATAGGATAGGATACATGGTATTATAGGGTAGAGGATAGGATAGGGTAGAGGATAGGATATTGGATTGGATAGGGTAGAGGATAGGATAGGGTAGAGGATAGGATATTGGATTGGATAGGATAGAGGATAGGATACAGGATTGCATAGGATAGACGATAGGATACGATAGGGGATAGGATAGGATAGAGTATAGGATTGGATTGAGGATAGGATAGGATAGAGGATAGAATAGGATAGAGAATAGGATAGGATTTAGGATATGATAGGATAGAGGATAGGATAGGATAGAGGATAGGATAGATGATAGGATAGAGGATAGGATAGGATAGGATAGAGGATAGGATAGGATAGAGTACAGGATAGGATAGAGGATAAGATAGGATAGAGGATAGGATAGGATAGAGGATAGGATAGGATAGAGGATAGGATAGGATAGAGGGTAGGATAGGATAGAGGATAGGATACAGGATGGGTAGGATAGACGATAGGATACGATAGGGGATAGGATAGGTTAGAGTATAGGATTGGATAGAGGATAGGATAGAGGATTGGATAGGATAGAGGATAGGATACGATAGAGGATAGGATAGGATAGAGGATAGGATAGGATAGAGAATAGGATAGGATAGAGGATAGGTTAGGATTGAGGATAGGATAGGATTGAGGAGAGGATAGGATAGAGGATAGGATAGGATAGAGGATAGGATAGGATAGAGGATAGGATAGGATAGAGGATAGGATAGGATAGAGGGTAGGATAGGATAGAGGATAGGATACAGGATTGGAAAGGATAGACGATAGGATACGATAGGGGATAGGATAAGATAGAGTATAGGATAGGATATTATAAGATAGAGGATAGGATAGGATAGGATAGAGGATAGGATAGGATAGGATAGAGAATAGGATAGGATAGAGAATAGGATAGGATACATGGTATTATAGGGTAGAGGATAGGATAGGGTAGAGGATAGGATATTAGATTGGATAGGGTTGAGGATAGGATAGGGTAGAGGATAGGATAGGATAGAGGATAGGATAGGATAGAGGATAGGATAGGATAGAGGGTAGGATAGGATAGAGGATAGGATACAGGATTGGAAAGGATAGACGATAGGATACGATAGGGGATAGGATAGGATAGAGTATAGGATAGGATAGGATAGGATACAGGATAGGATAGGATAGGATAGAGGATAGGATAGGATAGGATAGAGAATAGGATAGGATAGAGAATAGGATAGGATACATGGTATTATAGGGTAGAGGATAGGATAGGGTAGAGGATAGGATATTGGATTGGATAGGGTAGAGGATAGGATAGGGTAGAGGATAGGATATTGGATTGGATAGGATAGAGGATAGGATAGAATAGAGCATACGATAGTGGATAGGATAGGATAGAGGATAGGATAGGATAGAGGATAGGATAGGATAGAGGATAGGATAGGATAGAGGGTAGGATAGGATAGAGGATAGGATACAGGATTGGAAAGGATAGACTATAGGATACGATAGGGGATAGGATAGGATAGAGTATAGGATTGGATAGAGGATAGGATAGAGGATTGGATAGGATAGAGGATAGGATACGATAGAGGATAGGATAGGATAGAGGATAGGATAGGATAGAGAATAGGATAGGATAGAGGATAGGTTAGGATTGAGGATAGGATAGGATTGAGGAGAGGATAGGATAGAGGATAGGATAGGATAGAGGATAGGATAGGATAGGATAGAGAATAGGATAGGATAGAGAATAGGATAGGATACATGGTATTATAGGGTAGAGGATAGGATAGGGTAGATGATAGGATATTGGATTGGATAGGATAGAGGATAGGATAGAATAGAGCATACGATAGTGGATAGGATAGGATAGAGGATAGGATAGGATAGAGGATAGGATACAGGATTGCATAGGATAGACGATAGGATACGATAGGGGATAGGATAGGATAGAGTATAGGATTGGATTGAGGATAGGATATTATAGAGGATAGAATAGAATAGAGAATAGGATAGGATAGAAGATAGGATAGGATAGAGGATAGGATAGGATAGATGATAGGATAGAGGATTGGATAGGATAGAGGATAGGATACGATAGAGGATAGGATAGGATAGTGGATAGGATAGGATTGAGGATAGGATGGGATAGAGGATGGGATAGGATTGAGGATAGGATAGGGCATTAAATAGGATAGAGGATAGAATAGGATAGACGATAGGATAGGATAGAGGATACGATATGATAGAGGATAGGATAAAGGATAGGATATAGTACAGGACAGGATAGGATAGATTATTGGATAGGATAGAGGATATTATAGGATAGAGGATAGGGTAGGATAGAGGATAGGATAGGATAGAGGATAGGATAGTATAAAGCATACGATAGTGGATAGGATAGGATAGAGGATAGGATAGAGGATTGGATAGGATAGAGGATAGGATACGATAGAGGATAGGATAGGAATGAGTATAGGATTGGATTGAGGATAGGATAGGATAGAGAATAGTATAGGATAGAAGATAGGGTAGGAAAGAGGATAGGATAGGATAGAGGATAGGATAGAGGATTGGATAGGATAGACGATAGGAAACGATAGAGGATAGGATAGGATAGAGTATATTATTGGATTGAGGATAGGATAGGATAGTGGATAGGATAGGCTAGAGGATAGGATACAGGATTGGATAGGATAGACGATATGATATGATAGGGGATAGGATAGGATAGAGGATAGGATAGAGGATTGGATAGGATAGAGGATAGGATAGGATAGGCGATAGGATAGGCTAGAGGATAGGATACAGGATTGGATTGGATAGACGATATGATACGATAGGGGATAGGATAGGATAGAGGATAGGATAGAGGATTGAATAGGATAGAGGATAGGATACGATAAAGGATAGGATAGGATAGAGGATACTATAGGATAGAGGATACGATAGGATTGAGGATAGGATAGGAATGAGGATAGGATAGGATTGAGGATAGGATAGGGGATTGGACAGGATGGAGGATAGGATAGGATGGAGGATAGGATAGTATAGAGGATAGGATAGGATAGATGATATTATAGGATAGAGGATAGGATAGGATAGTGGATAGGATAGGATTGAGGATAGGATGGGATAGAGGATGGGATAGGATTGAGGATAGGATAGGGCATTAAATAGGATAGAGGATATAATAGGATTGACGATAGGATAGGATAGAGGATACGATATGATAGAGGATAGGATAAAGGATAGGATATAATACAGGATAGGATAGGATAGATTATTGGATAGGATAGAGGATAGGATAGGATAGAGGATAGGATAGACGAAAGGATAGGATTGATGATGGGATAGGATAGAGGATAGGATAGGATAGAGGATAGGATTGGATAGAGGATAGGATAGGATAGAGGATAGGATAGGATAGTGGATAGGATAAGTAAGAGGATAGGATAGGATAGAGGATAGGATAGGATAGAGGATAGGATTTGATAGAGGATAGGATAGGATAGAGGATAGGATAGGATAGAGGATAGGATAGTATAAAGCATACGATAGTGGATAGGATAGGATAGAGGATAGGATAGAGGATTGGATAGGATAGAGGATAGGATACGATAGAGGATAGGATAGGAATGAGTATAGGATTGGATTGAGGATAGGATAGGATAGAGAATAGTATAGGATAGAAGATAGGGTAGGAAAGAGGATAGGATAGGATAGAGGATAGGATAGAGGATTGGATAGGATAGACGATAGGAAACGATAGAGGATAGGATAGGATAGAGTATATTATTGGATTGAGGATAGGATAGGATAGTGGATAGGATAGGCTAGAGGATAGGATACAGGATTGGATAGGATAGACGATATGATATGATAGGGGATAGGATAGGATAGAGGATAGGATAGAGGATTGGATAGGATAGAGGATAGGATAGGATAGGCGATAGGATAGGCTAGAGGATAGGATACAGGATTGGATTGGATAGACGATATGATACGATAGGGGATAGGATAGGATAGAGGATAGGATAGAGGATTGAATAGGATAGAGGATAGGATACGATAAAGGATAGGATAGGATAGAGGATACTATAGGATAGAGGATACGATAGGATTGAGGATAGGATAGGAATGAGGATAGGATAGGATTGAGGATAGGATAGGGGATTGGACAGGATGGAGGATAGGATAGGATGGAGGATAGGATAGTATAGAGGATAGGATAGGATAGATGATATTATAGGATAGAGGATAGGATAGGATAGTGGATAGGATAGGATTGAGGATAGGATGGGATAGAGGATGGGATAGGATTGAGGATAGGATAGGGCATTAAATAGGATAGAGGATATAATAGGATTGACGATAGGATAGGATAGAGGATACGATATGATAGAGGATAGGATAGAGGATAGGATATAATACAGGATAGGATAGGATAGATTATTGGATAGGATAGAGGATAGGATAGGATAGAGGATAGGATAGACGAAAGGATAGGATTGATGATGGGATAGGATAGAGGATAGGATAGGATAGAGGATAGGATTGGATAGAGGATAGGATAGGATAGAGGATAGGATAGGATAGTGGATAGGATAAGTAAGAGGATAGGATAGGATAGAGGATAGGATAGGATAGAGGATAGGATTTGATAGAGGATAGGATAGGATAGAGGATAGGATAGGATAGAGGATAGGATTTGATAGAGGATAGGATAGGATAGAGGATAGGATAGATGATAGGATAGAGGATAGGATAGGATAGGATAGACGATTGGATAGGATAGAGGATAGGATACGATAGAGGATAGGATAGGATAGAGTATATTGTTGGATTGAGGATAGGATAGGATAGTGGATAGGATAAGATAGAGGATAGAATAGAATAGAGTACAGGATAGGATAGAGGATAAGATAGGATAGGGGATAGGATTGGATTGAGGATAGGATAGGATAGAGGATAGAATAGGATAGAGAATAGGATAGGATTGAGGATAGGGTAGGATAGAGGATAGGATACGATAGAGGATAGGATAGGATAGAGGATAGGATAGATGATAGGATAGAGGATAGGATAGGATAGGATAGAGGATAGGATAGGATAGGATAGAGGATATGATAGGATAGAGGATAGGATAGAGGATAGGATAGGATACGATAGAGAATAGGATAGGATACATGGTATTATAGGGTAGAGGATAGGATAGGGTAGAGGATAGGGTAGGGGATTGGATAGGATAGAGGATAGGATAGGATAGAGAATAGTATAGGATTGAAGATAGGATAGGATAGAGGATAGGATAGGATAGAGGATAGGATGGAGGATAGGATAGGATGGAGGATAGGATAGGATAGAGGATAGGATAGGATAGAGGATATTATAGGATAGAGGATAGGATAGGATAGTGGATAGGATAGGATTGAGGATAGGATGGGATAGAGGATGGGATAAGATTGAGGATAGGATAGGGCATTAAATAGGATAGAGGATAGAATAGGATAGACGATAGGATAGGATAGAGGATCCGATATGATAGAGGATAGGATAAAGGATAGGATATAATACAGGACAGGATAGGATAGATTATTGGATAGGATAGAGGATATTATAGGATAGAGGATAGGGTAGGATAGAGGATAGGATAGGATAGAGGATAGGATAGTATAGAGCATAGGATACGATAGAGGATAGGATAGGAATGAGTATAGGATTGGATTGAGGATAGGATAGGATTGAGGATAGGATACAGGATTGGATAGGATAGAGGATAGGATACGATAGAGGATAGGATAGAGGATAGGATAGGATAGGATAGAGAATAGGATAGGATAGAGAATAGGATAGGATAGAGGATAGGTTAGGATTGAGGATAGGATAGGATTGAGGAGAGGATAGGATAGAGGATAGGATAGAGGATAGGATTGAGGATAGGATAGGATTGAGGATAGAATAGGATAGAGGATAGGATATCATAGAGGATAGGATAGGATAGAGGATAGGATAGGATAGAGATTACGATAGAAGATAGGATAGGATAGGATAGAGAATAGGATAGGGTAGAGGATAGGATAGGGGATTCGATAGGTTAGAGGATAGGATAGGGGATTCGATAGGATAGAGGATAGGATAGTATAGAGCATACGATAGTGGATAGGGTAGGATAGAGGATAGGATAGAGGATTGGATAGGATAGAGGATAGGATACGATAGAGGATAGGATAGGAATGAGTATAGGATTGGATTGAGGATAGGATAGGATTGAGGATAGGATACAGGATTGGATAGGATAGAGGATAGGATACGATAGAGGATAGGATAGAGGATAGGATAGGATAGGATAGAGAATAGGATAGGATAGAGAATAGGATAGGATAGAGGATAGGTTAGGATTGAGGATAGGATAGGATTGAGTAGAGGATAGGATAGAGTATAGGATAGGATTGGATTGAGGATAGGATAGGATTGAGGATAGAATAGGATAGAGGATAGGATATCATAGAGGATAGGATAGGATAGAGGATAGGATGGGATAGTGGATAGGATAGGATGGAGCATACGATTGAGGATAGGATAGGATTTGATAGAGAATAGGATATAATACATTGTATTATAGGGTAGAGGATAGGATAGGGTAGAGGATAGGATAGGGGATTGGATAGGATAGTGGATAGGATAGGATAGAGCATACGATAGTGGATAGGATAGGATAGAGGATAGGATAGGATAGAGAATAGGATAGGATTGAAGATAGGATAGGATAGGATAGATTATAGGATAGAGGATTGGATAGGATAGAGGATAGGATACGATAGAGGATAGGATAGGATAGGATAGAGTATATTATTGGATTGAGGATAGGATAGGATAGTGGATAGGATAAGATAGAGGATAGGATAGGATAGAGGATAGGATAGGATAGAGAATAGGATAGGATAGAGGATAGGTTAGGATTGAGGATAGGATAGGATTGAGGAGAGGATAGGATAGAGGATAGGATAGGATAGAGGATAGGATAGGATAGAGGATAGGATAGGATAGAGGATAGGATAGGATAGGATAGAGAATAGGATAGGATAGAGAATAGGATAGGATACATGGTATTATAGGGTAGAGGATAGGATAGGGTAGAGGATAGGATATTGGATTGGATAGGATAGAGGATAGGATAGAATAGAGCATACGATAGTGGATAGGATAGGATAGAGGATAGGATAGGATAGAGAATAGTATAGGATTGAAGATAGGATAGGATAGAGGATAGGATAGGATAGAGGATAGGATTGAGGATTGGATAGGATAGAGGATAGGATTGAGGATTGGATAGGATAGAGGATAGGATACGATTGAGGATAGGATAGGATAGAGTATATAATTGGATTGAGGATAGGATAGGATAGTGGATAGGATAAGATAAAGGATAGGATAGAATAGAGTACAGGATAGGATAGAGGATAGGATAGGATAGAGGATAGGATAGACGAAAGGATAGGATTGATGATGGGATAGGATAGAGGATAGGATAGGATAGAGGATAGGATTGGATAGAGGATAGGATAGGATAGAGGATAGGATAGGATAGTGGATAGGATAAGTAAGAGGATAGGATAGGATAGAGGATAGGAAAGGATAGAGGATAGGATTTGATAGAGGATAGGATAGGATAGAGGATAGGATAGGATAGAGGATAGGATTTGATAGAGGATAGGATAGGATAGAGGATAGGATAGATGATAGGATAGAGGATAGGATAGGATAGGATAGAGGATTGGATAGGATAGAGGATAGGATACGATAGAGGATAGGATAGGATAGAGTATATTGTTGGATTGAGGATAGGATAGGATAGTGGATAGGATAAGATAGAGGATAGAATAGAATAGAGTACAGGATAGGATAGAGGATAAGATAGGATAGAGGATAGGATTGGATTGAGGATAGGATAGGATAGAGGATAGAATAGGATAGAGAATAGGATAGGATTGAGGATAGGGTAGGATAGAGGATAGGATACGATAGAGGATAGGATAGGATAGAGGATAGGATAGATGATAGGATAGAGGATAGGATAGGATAGGATAGAGGATAGGATAGGATAGGATAGAGGATATGATAGGATAGAGGATAGGATAGAGGATAGGATAGGATACGATAGAGAATAGGATAGGATACATGGTATTATAAGGTAGAGGATAGGATAGGGTAGAGGATAGGGTAGGGGATTGGATAGGATAGAGGATAGGATAGGATAGAGAATAGTATAGGATTGAAGATAGGATAGGATAGAGGATAGGATAAAGGATAGGATATAATAAAGGACAGGATAGGATAGATTATTGGATAGGATAGAGGATATTATAGGATAGAGGATAGGGTAGGATAGAGGATAGGATAGGATAGAGGATAGGATAGTATAGAGCATAGGATACGATAGAGGATAGGATAGGAATGAGTATAGGATTGGATTGAGGATAGGATAGGATTGAGGATAGGATACAGGATTGGATAGGATAGAGGATAGGATACGATAGAGGATAGGATAGAGGATAGGATAGGATAGGATAGAGAATAGGATAGGATAGAGAATAGGATAGGATAGAGGATAGGTTAGGATTGAGGATAGGATAGGATTGAGGAGAGGATAGGATAGAGGATAGGATAGAGGATAGGATTGAGGATAGGATAGGATTGAGGATAGAATAGGATAGAGGATAGGATATCATAGAGGATAGGATAGGATAGAGGATAGGATAGGATAGAGATTACGATAGAAGATAGGATAGGATAGGATAGAGAATAGGATAGGGTAGAGGATAGGATAGGGGATTCGATAGGGTAGAGGATAGGATAGGGGATTCGATAGGATAGAGGATAGGATAGTATAGAGCATACGATAGTGGATAGGGTAGGATAGAGGATAGGATAGAGGATTGGATAGCATAGAGGATAGGATACGATAGAGGATAGGATAGGAATGAGTATAGGATTGGATTGAGGATAGGATAGGATTGAGGATAGGATACAGGATTGGATAGGATAGAGGATAGGATACGATAGAGGATAGGATAGAGGATAGGATAGGATAGGATAGAGAATAGGATAGGATAGAGAATAGGATAGGATAGAGGATAGGTTAGGATTGAGGATAGGATAGGATTGAGTAGAGGATAGGATAGAGTATAGGATAGGATTGGATTGAGGATAGGATAGGATTGAGGATAGAATAGGATAGAGGATAGGATATCATAGAGGATAGGATAGGATAGAGGATAGGATGGGATAGTGGATAGGATAGGATGGAGCATACGATTGAGGATAGGATAGGATTTGATAGAGAATAGGATATAATACATTGTATTATAGGGTAGAGGATAGGATAGGGGATTGGATAGGATAGTGGATAGGATAGGATAGAGCATACGATAGTGGATAGGATAGGATAGAGGATAGGATAGGATAGAGAATAGGATAGGATTGAAGATAGGATAGGATAGGATAGATTATAGGATAGAGGATTGGATAGGATAGAGGATAGGATACGATAGAGGATAGGATAGGATAGAGTATATTATTGGATTGAGGATAGGATAGGATAGTGGATAGGATAAGATAGAGGATAGGATAGAATAGAGTACAGGATAGGATAGAGGATAAGATAGGATAGAGGATAGGATAGGATAGAGGATAGGATAGGATAGAGGATAGGATAGGATAGAGGGTAGGATAGGATAGAGGATAGGATACAGGATTGGATAGGATAGACGATAGGATACGATAGGGGATAGTATAGGTTAGAGTATAGGATTGGATAGAGGATAGGATAGAGGATTGGATAGGATAGAGGATAGGATACGATAGAGGATAGGATAGGATAGAGGATAGGATAGGATAGAGAATAGGATAGGATAGAGGATAGGTTAGGATTGAGGATAGGATAGGATTGAGGAGAGGATAGGATAGAGGATAGGATAGGATAGAGGATAGGATTGAGGATTGGATAGGATAGAGGATAGGATACGATTGAGGATAGGATAGGATAGAGTATATTATTGGATTGATGATAGGATAGGATAGTGGATAGGATAAGATAAAGGATAGGATAGAATAGAGTACAGGATAGGATAGAGGATAAGATAGGATAGAGGATAGGATAGGATAGAGGATAGGATAGGCTAGAGGATAGGATACACGATTGGATAGGATAGACGATAGGATAGGATAGGAATGAGTATAGGATTGGATTGAGAATAGGATAGGATTGAGGATAGGATACAGGATTGGATAGGATAGAGGATAGGATAGGATAGAGCATACGATAGTGGATAGGATAGGATAGGATAGAGGATAGGATACGATAGAAGATAGGATAGGATAGAGTATATAATTGGATTGAGGATAGGATAGGATAGTGGATAGGATAAGATAGAGGATAGGATAGTATAGAGTACAGGATAGGATAGAGGATAAGATAGGATAGAGGATAGGATAGGATAGAGGATAGGATAGGCTAGAGGATAGGATACAGGATTGGAAAGGATAGACGATAGGATACGATAGGGGATAGGATAGGATAGAGTATAGGATTGGATAGAGGATAGGATAGAGGATTGGATAGGATAGAGGATAGGATACGATAGAGGATAGGATAGGATAGAAGATAGGATAGGATAGAGAATAGGATAGGATAGAGGATAGGTTAGGATTGAGGATAGGATAGGATTGAGGAGAGGATAGGATAGAGGATAGGATAGGATAGAGGATAGGATAGGATAGGATAGAGAATAGGATAGGATAGAGAATAGGATAGGATACATGGTATTATAGGGTAGAGGATAGGATAGGGTAGAGGATAGGATAGAATAGAGCATACGATAGTGGATAGGATAGGATAGAGGATAGGATAGGATAGAGGATAGGATACAGGATTGGATTGGATAGACGATATGATACGATAGGGGATAGGATGGGATAGAGGATAGGATAGAGGATTGAATAGGATAGAGGATAGGATACGATAAAGGATAGGATAGGATAGAGGATACTATAGGATAGAGGATACGATAGGATTGAGGATAGGATAGGAATGAGGATAGGATAGGATTGAGGATAGGATAGGGGATTGGACAGGATGGAGGATAGGATAGGATGGAGGATAGGATAGTATAGAGGATAGGATAGGATAGATGATATTATATTATAGAGGATAGGATAGGATAGTGGATAGGATAGGATTGAGGATAGGATGGGATAGAGGATGGGATAGGATTGAGGATAGGATAGGGCATTAAATAGGATAGAGGATATAATAGGATTGACGATAGGATAGGATAGAGGATACGATATGATAGAGGATAGGATAAAGGATAGGATATAATACAGGATAGGATAGGATAGATTATTGGATAGGATAGAGGATAGGATAGACGAAAGGATAGGATTGATGATGGGATAGGATAGAGGATAGGATAGGATAGAGGATAGGATTGGATAGAGGATAGGATAGGATAGAGGATAGGATAGGATAGTGGATAGGATAAGTAAGAAGATAGGATAGGATAGAGGATAGGATTTGATAGAGGATAGGATAGGATAGAGGATAGGATAGGATAGAGGATAGGATTTGATAGAGGATAGGATAGGATAGAGGATAGGATAGATGATAGGATAGAGGATAGGATAGGATAGGATAGAGGATTGGATAGGATAGAGGATAGGATACGATAGAGGATAGGATAGGATAGAGTATATTGTTGGATTGAGGATAGGATAGGATAGTGGATAGGATAAGATAGAGGATAGAATAGAATAGAGTACAGGATAGGATAGAGGATAAGATAGGATAGAGGATAGGATTGGATTGAGGATAGGATAGGATAGAGGATAGAATAGGATAGAGAATAGGATAGGATTGAGGATAGGGTAGGATAGAGGATAGGATACGATAGAGGATAGGATAGGATAGAGGATAGGATAGATGATAGGATAGAGGATAGGATAGGATAGGATAGAGGATAGGATAGGATAGGATAGAGGATATGATAGGATAGAGGATAGGATAGAGGATAGGATAGGATACGATAGAGAATAGGATAGGATACATGGTATTATAGGGTAGAGGATAGGATAGGGTAGAGGATAGGGTAGGGGATTGGATAGGATAGAGGATAGGATAGGATAGAGAATAGGATAGGATAGAGGATAGGATGGAGGATAGGATAGGATGGAGGATAGGATAGGATAGAGGATAGGATAGGATAGAGGATATTATAGGATAGAGGATAGGATAGGATAGTGGATAGGATAGGATTGAGGATAGGATGGGATAGAGGATGGGATAGGATTGAGGATAGGATAGGGCATTAAATAGGATAGAGGATAGAATAGGATAGACGATAGGATAGGATAGAGGATCCGATATGATAGAGGATAGGATAAAGGATAGGATATAATACAGGACAGGATAGGATAGATTATTGGATAGGATAGAGGATATTATAGGATAGAGGATAGGGTAGGATAGAGGATAGGATAGGATAGAGGATAGGATAGTATAGAGCATAGGATACGATAGAGGATAGGATAGGAATGAGTATAGGATTGGATTGAGGATAGGATAGGATTGAGGATAGGATACAGGATTGGATAGGATAGAGGATAGGATAGGATAGAGATTACGATAGAAGATAGGATAGGATAGGATAGAGAATAGGATAGGGTAGAGGATAGGATAGGGGATTCGATAGGGTAGAGGATAGGATAGGGGATTCGATAGGATAGAGGATAGGATAGTATAGAGCATACGATAGTGGATAGGGTAGGATAGAGGATAGGATAGAGGATTGGATAGGATAGAGGATAGGATACGATAGAGGATAGGATAGGAATGAGTATAGGATTGGATTGAGGATAGGATAGGATTGAGGATAGGATACAGGATTGGAAAGGATAGAGGATAGGATACGATAGAGGATAGGATAGAGGATAGGATAGGTTAGGATAGAGAATAGGATAGGATAGAGAATAGGATAGGATAGAGGATAGGTTAGGATTGAGGATAGGATAGGATTGAGTAGAGGATAGGATAGAGTATAGGATAGGATAGAGGATAGGTTAGGATTGAGGATAGGATAAGATTGAGTAGAGGATAGGATAGAGTATAGGATAGGATTGGATTGAGGATAGGATAGGATTGAGGATAGAATAGGATAGAGGATAGGATATCATAGAGGATAGGATAGGATAGAGGATAGGATGGGATAGTGGATAGGATAGGATGGAGCATACGATTGAGGATAGGATAGGATTTGATAGAGAATAGGATATAATACATTGTATTATAGGGTAGAGGATAGGATAGGGTAGAGGACAGGATAGGGGATTGGATAGGATAGTGGATAGGATAGGATAGAGCATACGATAGTGGATAGGATAGGATAGAGGATAGGATAGGATAGAGAATAGGATAGGATTGAAGATAGGATAGGATAGGATAGATTATAGGATAGAGGATTGGATAGGATAGAGGATAGGATACGATAGAGGATAGGATAGGATAGAGTATATTATTGGATTGAGGATAGGATAGGATAGTGGATAGGATAAGATAGAGGATAGGATAGAATAGAGTACAGGATAGGATAGAGGATAAGATAGGATAGAGGATAGGATAGGATAGAGGATAGGATAGGATAGAGGATAGGATAGGATAGAGGGTAGGATAGGATAGAGGATAGGATACAGGATTGGATAGGATAGACGATAGGATACGATAGGGGATAGTATAGGTTAGAGTATAGGATTGGATAGAGGATAGGATAGAGGATTGGATAGGATAGAGGATAGGATACGATAGAGGATAGGATAGGATAGAGGATAGGATAGGATAGAGGATAGGATAGGATAGAGGATAGGATAGGATAGAGGGTAGGATAGGATAGAGGATAGGATACAGGATTGGATAGGATAGACGATAGGATACGATAGGGGATAGTATAGGTTAGAGTATAGGATTGGATAGAGGATAGGATAGAGGATTGGATAGGATAGAGGATAGGATACGATAGAGGATAGGATAGGATAGAGGATAGGATAGGATAGAGAATAGGATAGGATAGAGGATAGGTTAGGATTGAGGATAGGATAGGATTGAGGAGAGGATAGGATAGAGGATAGGATAGGATAGAGGATAGGATAGGATAGAGGATAGGATAGGATAGAGGATAGGATAGGATAGGATAGAGAATAGGATAGGATAGAGAATAGGATAGGATACATGGTATTATAGGGTAGAGGATAGGATAGGGTAGAGGATAGGATATTGGATTGGATAGGATAGAGGATAGGATAGAATAGCGCATACGATAGTGGATAGGATAGGATAGAGGATAGGATAGGATAGAGAATAGTATAGGATTGAAGATAGGATAGGATAGAGGATAGGATAGGATAGAGGATAGGATTGAGGATTGGATAGGATAGAGGATAGGATTGAGGATTGGATAGGATAGAGGATAGGATACGATTGAGGATAGGATAGGATAGAGTATATAATTGGATTGAGGATAGGATAGGATAGTGGATAGGATAAGATAAAGGATAGGATAGAATAGAGTACAGGATAGGATAGAGGATAAGATAGGATAGAGGATAGGATAGGATAGAGGATAGGATAGGATAGAGGATAGGATAGGATAGAGGGTAGGATAGGATAGAGGATAGGATACAGGATTGGATAGGATAGACGATAGGATACGATAGGGGATAGGATAGGTTAGAGTATAG
Source organism: Halictus rubicundus (assembly GCF_050948215.1). NCBI lineage: Eukaryota > Metazoa > Arthropoda > Insecta > Hymenoptera > Halictidae > Halictus > Halictus rubicundus. Next base: position 38,564 of record NW_027488703.1, read on the forward strand.
GATTGGATAGAGGATAGGATAGAGGATTGGATATGATAGAGGATAGGATACGATAGAGGATAGGATAGGATAGAGGATAGGATAGGATAGAGAATAGGATAGGATAGAGGATAGGTTAGGATTGAGGATAGGATAGGATTGAGGAGAGGATAGGATAGAGGATAGGATAGGACAGAGGATAGGATAGGATAGAGGATAGGATAGGATAGAGAATAGTATATGATACATGGTATTATAGGGTAGAGGATAGGATAGGGTAGAGGATAGGATATTGGATTGGATAGGATAGAGGATAGGATAGAATAGAGCATACGATAGTGGATAGGATAGGATAGAGGATAGGATAGGATAGAGAATAGTATAGGATTGAAGATAGGATAGGATAGAGGATAGGATAGGATAGAGGATAGGATTGAGGATTGGATAGGATAGAGGATAGGATACGATTGAGGATAGGATAGGATAGAGTATATTATTGGATTGAGGATAGGATAGGATAGGATAGTGGATAGGATAAGATAAAGGATAGGATAGAATAGAGTACAGGATAGGATAGAGGATAAGATAGGATAGAGGATAGGATAGGATAGAGGATAGGATAGGCTAGAGGATAGGATACAGGATTGGATAGGATAGACGATAGGATACGATAGGGGATAGGATAGGATAGAGTATAGGATTGGATAGAGGATAGGATAGAGGATTGGATAGGATAGAGGATAGGATACAATAGAGGATAGGATAGAATAGAGGATAGGATAGGATAGAGGATAGGTTAGGATTGAGGATAGGATAGGATTGAGGAGAGGATAGGATAGAGGATAGGATACGATTGAGGATATTATAGGATAGAGTATATTATTGGATTGAGGATAGGATAGGATAGTGGATAGGATAAGATAAAGGATAGGATAGAATAGAGTACAGGATAGGATAGAGGATAAGATAGGATAGAGGATAGGATAGGATAGAGGATAGGATAGGATAGAGGATAGCATAGGAAAGAGGATAGCATAGGATTGAGGATAGGATAGGATAGGGTATAGGATAGGATAGAGGATAAGATAGGATAGAGGATAGGATACGATAGAGGATAGGATAGGATAGAGTATAGGATTGGATTGAGGGTAGGATAGGATAGAGGATAGAATAGGATAGACGATAGGATAGGATAGAGGATAGGATAGGATAGAGTATAGGATAGGATAGAGGATAGGATAGGATAGAGGATAGGATAGAGGATAGGATAGGATAGGATAGAGAATAGGATAGACGATAGGATAGGATAGAGGATAGGATAGGATAGAGTAGAGGATAGGATAGAGGATAGGATAGGATAGAGGATAAGATAGGATAGAGGATAGGATAGGATAGAGGATAGGATAGGATAGAGGATAGCATAGGATAGAGGATAGCATAGGATTGAGGATAGGATAGGATAGGGTATAGGATAGGATAGAGGATATGATAGGATAGAGGATAGGATAGAGGATATGATAGAGGATAGGATAGAGGATAGGATAGAGGATAGGATAGGATAGGATAGAGAATAGAATCGGATAGGGTAGAGGATAGGATACAGGATTGGATAGGATAGAGGATAGGATACGATAGAGGATAGGATAGGATAGAGTATAGGATTGGATTGAGGGTAGAATAGGATAGAGGATAGAATAGGATAGACGATAGGATAGGATAGAGGATAGGATAGGATAGAGGATATGATAGGATAGAGGATAGGATAGAGGATATGATAGGATAGGATAGGGAATAGGATAGGATACATGGTATTATAGGGTAGAGGATAAGATAGGGTAGAGGATAGGATACAGGATTGGATAGGATAGAGGATAGGATACGATAGAGGATAGGATAGGATAGAGTATACGATTGGATTGAGGATAGGATAGGATAGTGGAAAGGATAAGATAGAGGATAGGATAGAATGGAGTACAGGATAGGATAGAGGATAAGATAGGATAGAGGATAGGATAGGATAGAGGATAGGATAGGCTAGAGGATAGGATACAGGATTGGATAGGATAGACGATATGATACGATAGGGGATAGGATAGAATAGAGTATAGGATTGGATAGAGGATAGGATAGAGGATTGGATAGGATAGAGGATAGGATACGATAGAGGATAGGATAGGATAGAGGATACTATAGGATAGAGGATACGATAGGATTGAGGATAGGATAGGAATGAGGATAGGATAGGATTGAGGATAGGATAGGGGATTGGATAGGATGGAGGATAGGATAGGATGGAGGATAGGATAGTATAGAGGATAGGATAGGATAGATGATATTATAGGATAGAGGATAGGATAGGATAGTGGATAGGATAGGATTGAGGATAGGATGGGATAGAGGATGGGATAGGATTGAGGATAGGATAGGGCATTAAATAGGATAGAGGATATAATAGGATTGACGATAGGATAGGATAGAGGATACGATATGATAGAGGATAGGATAAAGGATAGGATAGGATAGATTATTGGATAGGATAGAGGATAGGATAGGATAGAGGATATTATAGGATAGAGGATAGGGTAGGATAGAGGATAGGATAGGATAGAGGATAGGATAGACGAAAGGATAGGATTGATGATGGGATAGGATAGAGGATAGGATAGGATGGAGGATAGGATTGGATAGAGGATAGGATAGGATAGAGGATAGGATAGGATAGTGGATAGGATAAGTAAGAGAATAGGATAGGATAGAGGATAGGATAGGATAGAGGAAAGGATAGGATAGAGGATAGGATTTGATAGAGGATAGGATTGGATAGAGGATAGGATAGGATAGAGGATAGGATAGGATAGAGGATAGGATAAGTAAGAGGATAGGATAGGATAGAGGATAGGTTAAGAAAGAGGATAGGTTAGGATAGAAGATAGGATACGATAGAGGATAGGATAGGATAGAGGATACTATAGGATAGAGGATACGATAGGATTGAGGATAGGATAGAGAATAGGATAGGATAGGGTAGAGGATAGGATACAGGATTGGATGGGATAGAGGATAGGATACGATAGAGAATAGGATAGGATAGATTATAGGATAGAGGATTGGATAGGATAGAGGATAGGATACGATAGAGGATAGGATAGGATAGAGTATATTATTGGATTGAGGATAGGATAGATTAGTGGATAGGATAAGATAGAGGATAGGATACGATAGAGGATAGGATAGGATAGAGTATAGGATTGGATTGAGGATAGGATAGGATAGAGGATAGAATGGGATAGAGGATAAGATAGGATAGAAGATAGGATAGGATAGAGGATAGGATAGGATAGAGAATAGGATAGTATAGAGGATAGGTTAGGATTGAGGATAGGATAGGATTGAGGATAGAATAGGATAGAGGATAGGATATCATGGAGGATAGGATAGGATAGAGGATAGGATAGGATTGAGGATATAATAGGATAGAGTATAGGATAGGATAGAGGATATGATAGGATAGAGGATAGGATACAGGATTGGATAGGATAGACGATAGGATACGATAGGGGATAGGATAGGATAGAGTATAGGATTGGATAGAGGATAGGATACAGGATTGGATAGGATAGACGATATGACACGATAGGGGATAGGATAGGATAGAGTATAGGATTGGATAGAGGACAGGATAGAGGATTGGATAGGATAGAGGATAGGATACGATAGAGGATATGATAGGATAGAGGATACTATAGGATAGAGGATACGATAGGATTGAGGATAGGATAGGAATGAGGATAGGATAGGATTGAGAATAGAGGATATTATAGGATAGAGGATAGGATTGGATAGAGGATAGGATAGGATAGAGGATAGGATACGATAGAGGATAGGATAGGATAGAGGATAGGATAGAGGATAGGATAGAGGATGGGATAGAGATTAGGATAGAATTGAGGATAGGATAAGGGATTGGATAGTATAGTGGATAGGATAGAGGGTTGGATAGGATAGAGTATAGGATAGGCTAGAGGATAGGATACAGGATTGGATAGGATAGACGATAGGATACGATAGGGGATAGGATAGGATAGAGTATAGGATTGGATAGAGGATAGGATAGGATTGAGGATAGGATAGGATTTAGGATAGGATAGGATAGAGGATAATATAGGATAGAGGATATTATATGATAGAGGATAGGATAGTATAGTGGATATAATACGATAGAGGATATTATACGATAGAGGATAGGATAGGATTGAGGATAGGATTGGATAGAGGATAGGATAGGGGATTCGACAGGATAAAGGATATGATAGGATAGAGGATAGGATAGGATAGAGGTTAGGACATGATAGAGGATAGGATAGGATTGAGGAGAGGATAGGATAGGATAGAGGATAGGATAGAGGATAGGATAGGATAGGATAGAGGATATTATAGGATAGAGGATAGGATTGGATAGAGGATAGGATAGGATAGAGGATAGGATACGATAGAGGACAGGATAGGAATGAGTATAGGATTGGATTGAGGATAGGATAGGATTGAGGATAGAATAGGATAGAGGATAGGATATCATAGAGGATAGGATAGGATAGAGGATAGGATAGGATTGAGGATAGGATAGGATAGAGTATGGGATAGGATAGAGGATATGATAGGATAGAGGATAGGATAGGATAGGATAGAGAATAGGATAGGATAGGGTAGAGGATAGGATACAGGATTGGATAGGATAGAGGATAGGATACGATAGAGGATAGGACTGGATTGAGGGTAGCATAGAGGATAGGATAGGATAGGATTGAGGATAGGATAGGACAGAGGATAGGATATGATAGATTATAGGGTATGATAGAGGATAGGATGGGATTGAGGATAGGATAGGATAGTGGATAGGATAGGATAGAGCATACGATAGAGGATAGGATAGGATAGAGGATAGGATAGGATAGATCATAGGATAGGATAGAGGATAAGATAGAGGATATTATAGAGGATAGGATAGGATAGAGCATACGGTAGAGGATAGGATAGGATAGAGAATAGGATAGGATAGAGGATATGATAGGATAGAGGACAGGATAGAGGATTGGCAAGGATAGAGGATAGGATACGATAAAGGATTGGATAGGATAGAGTATAGGATTGGATTGAGGATAGATAGGATAGAGGATAAAATAGGATAGAGGATAGGATAGCATAGAAGATAGGATACGATAGAGGATAGGATATGATAGAGGATAGGATAGGATATGAGATTGGATAGGATAGAGGATAAGATAGGATAGAGGATAGGATAGGATAGAGGATAGGATAGGATAGAGGATAGGATAGGATAGAGGATAGGATAGGATAGAGGATAGGATAGGATAGAGGATAGGATAGGATAGAGGATAGGATAGGATAGAGGATAGGATAGGATAGAGGATAGGATACAGGATTGGAAAGGATAGACGATAGGATACGATAGGGGATAGGATAGAATAGAGTATAGGATTGGATAGAGGATAGGATAGAGGATTGGATAGGATAGAGGATAGGATACGATAGAGGATAGGATAGGATAGAGGATACTATAGGATAGAGGATACGATAGGATTGAGGATAGGATAGGAATGAGGATAGGATAGGATTGAGGATAGGATAGGGGATTGGATAGGATGGAGGATAGGATAGGATGGAGGATAGGATAGTATAGAGGATAGGATAGGATAGATGATATTATAGGATAGAGGATAGGATAGGATAGAGGATAGGATACGATTGAGGATATTATAGGATAGAGTATATTATTGGATTGAGGATAGGATAGGATAGTGGATAGGATAAGATAAAGGATAGGATAGAATAGAGTACAGGATAGGATAGAGGATAAGATAGGATAGAGGATAGGATAGGATAGAGGATAGGATAGGATAGAGGATAGCATAGGAAAGAGGATAGCATAGGATTGAGGATAGGATAGGATAGGGTATAGGATAGGATAGAGGATAAGATAGGATAGAGGATAGGATACGATAGAGGATAGGATAGGATAGAGTATAGGATTGGATTGAGGGTAGGATAGGATAGAGGATAGAATAGGATAGACGATAGGATAGGATAGAGGATAGGATAGGATAGAGTATAGGATAGGATAGAGGATAGGATAGGATAGAGGATAGGATAGAGGATAGGATAGGATAGGATAGAGAATAGGATAGACGATAGGATAGGATAGAGGATAGGATAGGATAGAGTAGAGGATAGGATAGAGGATAGGATAGGATAGAGGATAAGATAGGATAGAGGATAGGATAGGATAGAGGATAGGATAGGATAGAGGATAGCATAGGATAGAGGATAGCATAGGATTGAGGATAGGATAGGATAGGGTATAGGATAGGATAGAGGATATGATAGGATAGAGGATAGGATAGAGGATATGATAGAGGATAGGATAGAGGATAGGATAGAGGATAGGATAGGATAGGATAGAGAATAGAATCGGATAGGGTAGAGGATAGGATACAGGATTGGATAGGATAGAGGATAGGATACGATAGAGGATAGGATAGGATAGAGTATAGGATTGGATTGAGGGTAGAATAGGATAGAGGATAGAATAGGATAGACGATAGGATAGGATAGAGGATAGGATAGGATAGAGGATATGATAGGATAGAGGATAGGATAGAGGATATGATAGGATAGGATAGGGAATAGGATAGGATACATGGTATTATAGGGTAGAGGATAAGATAGGGTAGAGGATAGGATACAGGATTGGATAGGATAGAGGATAGGATACGATAGAGGATAGGATAGGATAGAGTATACGATTGGATTGAGGATAGGATAGGATAGTGGAAAGGATAAGATAGAGGATAGGATAGAATGGAGTACAGGATAGGATAGAGGATAAGATAGGATAGAGGATAGGATAGGATAGAGGATAGGATAGGCTAGAGGATAGGATACAGGATTGGATAGGATAGACGATATGATACGATAGGGGATAGGATAGAATAGAGTATAGGATTGGATAGAGGATAGGATAGAGGATTGGATAGGATAGAGGATAGGATACGATAGAGGATAGGATAGGATAGAGGATACTATAGGATAGAGGATACGATAGGATTGAGGATAGGATAGGAATGAGGATAGGATAGGATTGAGGATAGGATAGGGGATTGGATAGGATGGAGGATAGGATAGGATGGAGGATAGGATAGTATAGAGGATAGGATAGGATAGATGATATTATAGGATAGAGGATAGGATAGGATAGTGGATAGGATAGGATTGAGGATAGGATGGGATAGAGGATGGGATAGGATTGAGGATAGGATAGGGCATTAAATAGGATAGAGGATATAATAGGATTGACGATAGGATAGGATAGAGGATACGATATGATAGAGGATAGGATAAAGGATAGGATAGGATAGATTATTGGATAGGATAGAGGATAGGATAGGATAGAGGATATTATAGGATAGAGGATAGGGTAGGATAGAGGATAGGATAGGATAGAGGATAGGATAGACGAAAGGATAGGATTGATGATGGGATAGGATAGAGGATAGGATAGGATGGAGGATAGGATTGGATAGAGGATAGGATAGGATAGAGGATAGGATAGGATAGTGGATAGGATAAGTAAGAGAATAGGATAGGATAGAGGATAGGATAGGATAGAGGAAAGGATAGGATAGAGGATAGGATTTGATAGAGGATAGGATTGGATAGAGGATAGGATAGGATAGAGGATAGGATAGGATAGAGGATAGGATAAGTAAGAGGATAGGATAGGATAGAGGATAGGTTAAGAAAGAGGATAGGTTAGGATAGAAGATAGGATACGATAGAGGATAGGATAGGATAGAGGATACTATAGGATAGAGGATACGATAGGATTGAGGATAGGATAGAGAATAGGATAGGATAGGGTAGAGGATAGGATACAGGATTGGATGGGATAGAGGATAGGATACGATAGAGAATAGGATAGGATAGATTATAGGATAGAGGATTGGATAGGATAGAGGATAGGATACGATAGAGGATAGGATAGGATAGAGTATATTATTGGATTGAGGATAGGATAGATTAGTGGATAGGATAAGATAGAGGATAGGATACGATAGAGGATAGGATAGGATAGAGTATAGGATTGGATTGAGGATAGGATAGGATAGAGGATAGAATGGGATAGAGGATAAGATAGGATAGAAGATAGGATAGGATAGAGGATAGGATAGGATAGAGAATAGGATAGTATAGAGGATAGGTTAGGATTGAGGATAGGATAGGATTGAGGATAGAATAGGATAGAGGATAGGATATCATGGAGGATAGGATAGGATAGAGGATAGGATAGGATTGAGGATATAATAGGATAGAGTATAGGATAGGATAGAGGATATGATAGGATAGAGGATAGGATACAGGATTGGATAGGATAGACGATAGGATACGATAGGGGATAGGATAGGATAGAGTATAGGATTGGATAGAGGATAGGATACAGGATTGGATAGGATAGACGATATGACACGATAGGGGATAGGATAGGATAGAGTATAGGATTGGATAGAGGACAGGATAGAGGATTGGATAGGATAGAGGATAGGATACGATAGAGGATATGATAGGATAGAGGATACTATAGGATAGAGGATACGATAGGATTGAGGATAGGATAGGAATGAGGATAGGATAGGATTGAGAATAGAGGATATTATAGGATAGAGGATAGGATTGGATAGAGGATAGGATAGGATAGAGGATAGGATACGATAGAGGATAGGATAGGATAGAGGATAGGATAGAGGATAGGATAGAGGATGGGATAGAGATTAGGATAGAATTGAGGATAGGATAAGGGATTGGATAGTATAGTGGATAGGATAGAGGGTTGGATAGGATAGAGTATAGGATAGGCTAGAGGATAGGATACAGGATTGGATAGGATAGACGATAGGATACGATAGGGGATAGGATAGGATAGAGTATAGGATTGGATAGAGGATAGGATAGGATTGAGGATAGGATAGGATTTAGGATAGGATAGGATAGAGGATAATATAGGATAGAGGATATTATATGATAGAGGATAGGATAGTATAGTGGATATAATACGATAGAGGATATTATACGATAGAGGATAGGATAGGATTGAGGATAGGATTGGATAGAGGATAGGATAGGGGATTCGACAGGATAAAGGATATGATAGGATAGAGGATAGGATAGGATAGAGGTTAGGACATGATAGAGGATAGGATAGGATTGAGGAGAGGATAGGATAGGATAGAGGATAGGATAGAGGATAGGATAGGATAGGATAGAGGATATTATAGGATAGAGGATAGGATTGGATAGAGGATAGGATAGGATAGAGGATAGGATACGATAGAGGACAGGATAGGAATGAGTATAGGATTGGATTGAGGATAGGATAGGATTGAGGATAGAATAGGATAGAGGATAGGATATCATAGAGGATAGGATAGGATAGAGGATAGGATAGGATTGAGGATAGGATAGGATAGAGTATGGGATAGGATAGAGGATATGATAGGATAGAGGATAGGATAGGATAGGATAGAGAATAGGATAGGATAGGGTAGAGGATAGGATACAGGATTGGATAGGATAGAGGATAGGATACGATAGAGGATAGGACTGGATTGAGGGTAGCATAGAGGATAGGATAGGATAGGATTGAGGATAGGATAGGACAGAGGATAGGATATGATAGATTATAGGGTATGATAGAGGATAGGATGGGATTGAGGATAGGATAGGATAGTGGATAGGATAGGATAGAGCATACGATAGAGGATAGGATAGGATAGAGGATAGGATAGGATAGATCATAGGATAGGATAGAGGATAAGATAGAGGATATTATAGAGGATAGGATAGGATAGAGCATACGGTAGAGGATAGGATAGGATAGAGAATAGGATAGGATAGAGGATATGATAGGATAGAGGACAGGATAGAGGATTGGCAAGGATAGAGGATAGGATACGATAAAGGATTGGATAGGATAGAGTATAGGATTGGATTGAGGATAGATAGGATAGAGGATAAAATAGGATAGAGGATAGGATAGCATAGAAGATAGGATACGATAGAGGATAGGATATGATAGAGGATAGGATAGGATATGAGATTGGATAGGATAGAGGATAAGATAGGATAGAGGATAGGATAGGATAGAGGATAGGATAGGATAGAGGATAGGATAGGATAGAGGATAGGATAGGATAGAGGATAGGATAGGATAGAGGATAGGATAGGATAGAGGATAGGATAGGATAGAGGATAGGATAGGATAGAGGATAGTATAGGATAGAGGATAGGATAGGATAGAGGATAGGATAGGATAGAGGATAGGATAGAAGATTGGATAGGATAGAGGATAGGATAGAAGATTGGATAGGATAGAGGATAGGATAGAGGATATGATAGAGGATAGGATAGGATAGAGCATAGGATTGGATAGAGGATACGATAGGATAGAGGATAGGATAGCATTGAGGGTGGGATAGGATAGAGGATAGGATAAGATAGAGGATAGGATAGAATAGAATACAGGATAGGATAGAGCATAAGATAGGATAGAGGATAGGATAGGATTGAGGATAGGATAGGATTGAGGAGAGGAGAGGATAGAGGATAGGATTGGATTGAGGATAGGATAGGATAGAGAATAGAATAGGATAGAGGATTGGATAGGATAGAGTATAGGATACGATAGAGGATAGGATTGGATTGAGGATAGGAGAGGATAGAGGATAGGATAGGAGATTGGATACGATAGAGGATAGGATACGATATAGCATACGATAGAGGATAGGATACGATATAGCATACGATAGAGTATAGGATAGGATCGAGGATAGGATAGGGGGTTGGATAGGATAGAGGATAGGATATGATAGAGGATAGGATAGGATTGAGGATAGGATAGGATAGTTGATAGGATAGGATAGAGAATACTATAGAGGATAGGATAGGATAGGATAGGATAGAGGGTGGGATATGATAGAGGATAGGATAGGATTGAGGATAGGATAGGATAGTAGATAGGATAGGATAGAGCATACGATAGAGGATAGGATACATGGTATTATGGGGTAGAGGATAATAGAGGATAGAAGATAGGATAGGGGATTGGATAGGATAGAGGATAGAATAGGATAGAGGATAGGATAGCATAGAGGATAGGATAGGATAGAGGATAGGATAGGATTGAGGATAGGATAGAGGATTACATAGGATAGAAGATAGGATACGATAGAGGATTAAGATATGATAGAGGATAGGATAATATATGAGATTGGATAGGATAGAGGATAGGATTTGATAGAGGATAGGATGCGATAGAGGATACGATAGGATATGAGATTGGATAGGATATGAGATTGGATAGGATAGGATAGAGGATAGGATAGGATAGAGGTTAGGATAGGATAGAGGATAGGATAGAAGATTGGATAGGATAGAGGATAGGATAGAGGATATGATAGAGGATAGGATAGGATAGAGCATAGGATTGGATAGAGGATACGATAGGATAGAGGATAGGATAGCATTGAGGGTAGGATAGGATAGAGGATAGGATAAGATAGAGGATAGGATAGAATAGAATACAGGATAGGATAGAGCATAAGATAGGATAGAGGATAGGATAGGATTGAGGATAGGATAGGATTGAGGAGAGGAGAGGATAGAGGATAGGATTGGATTGAGGATAGGATAGGATAGAGGATAGGATAGAGGATAGGATTGAGGATAGGATAGGATTGAGGATAGAATAGGATAGAGGATAGGATATCATAGAGGATAGGATAGGATAGAGGATAGGATAGGATAGAGATTACGATAGAAGATAGGATAGGATAGGATAGAGAATAGGATAGGGTAGAGGATAGGATAGGGGATTCGATAGGATAGAGGATAGGATAGTATAGAGCATACGATAGTGGATAGGGTAGGATAGAGGATAGGATAGAGGATTGGATAGGATAGAGGATAGGATACGATAGAGGATAGGATAGGATAGAGGATAGGATAGGATAGAGAATAGGATAGGATAGAGGATAGGTTAGGATTGAGGATAGGATAGGATTGAGGAGAGGATAGGATAGAGGATAGGATAGGATAGAGGATAGGATAGGATAGGATAGAGAATAGGATAGGATAGAGAATAGGATAGGATACATGGTATTATAGGGTAGAGGATAGGATAGGGTAGAGGATAGGATATTGGATTGGATAGGATAGAGGATAGGATAGAATAGAGCATACGATAGTGGATAGGATAGGATAGAGGATAGGATAGGATAGAGGATAGGATACAGGATTGCATAGGATAGACGATAGGATACGATAGGGGATAGGATAGGATAGAGTATAGGATTGGATTGAGGATAGGATATTATAGAGGATAGAATAGAATAGAGAATAGGATAGGATAGAAGATAGGATAGGATAGAGGATAGGATAGGATAGATGATAGGATAGAGGATTGGATAGGATAGAGGATAGGATACGATAGAAGATAGGATAGGATAGAGTATATTATTGGATTGAGAATAGGATAGGATAATGGATAGGATAAGATAGAGGATAGGATAGAATAGAGTACAGGATAGGATAGAGGATAGGATAGGATAGAGGATAGGATAGGAATGAGTATAGGATTGGATTGAGGATAGGATAGGATAGAGAATAGTATAGGATAGAAGATAGGGTAGGAAAGAGGATAGGATAGGATAGAGGATAGGATAGAGGATTGCGTAGGATGGAGGATAGGATACGATAGAGGATAGGATAGGATAGTGGATAGGATAGGATTGAGGATAGGATGGGATAGAGGATGGGATAGGATTGAGGATAGGATAGGGCATTAAATAGGATAGAGGATAGAATAGGATAGACGATAGGATAGGATAGAGGATACGATATGATAGAGGATAGGATAAAGGATAGGATATAGTACAGGACAGGATAGGATAGATTATTGGATAGGATAGAGGATATTATAGGATAGAGGATAGGGTAGGATAGAGGATAGGATAGGATAGAGGATAGGATAGTATAAAGCATACGATAGTGGATAGGATAGGATAGAGGATAGGATAGAGGATTGGATAGGATAGAGGATAGGATACGATAGAGGATAGGATAGGAATGAGTATAGGATTGGATTGAGGATAGGATAGGATAGAGAATAGTATAGGATAGAAGATAGGGCAGGAAAGAGGATAGGATAGGATAGAGGATAGGATAGAGGATTGGATAGGATAGACGATAGGAAACGATAGAGGATAGGATAGGATAGAGTATATTATTGGATTGAGGATAGGATAGGATAGTGGATAGGATAGGCTAGAGGATAGGATACAGGATTGGATAGGATAGACGATATGATACGATAGGGGATAGGATAGGATAGAGGATAGGATAGAGGATTGGATAGGATAGAGGATAGGATAGGATAGGCGATAGGATAGGCTAGAGGATAGGATACAGGATTGGATTGGATAGACGATATGATACGATAGGGGATAGGATAGGATAGAGGATAGGATAGAGGATTGAATAGGATAGAGGATAGGATACGATAAAGGAGAGGATAGGATAGAGGATACTATAGGATAGAGGATACGATAGGATTGAGGATAGGATAGGAATGAGGATAGGATAGGATTGAGGATAGGATAGGGGATTGGACAGGATGGAGGATAGGATAGGATGGAGGATAGGATAGTATAGAGGATAGGATAGGATAGATGATATTATAGGATAGAGGATAGGATAGGATAGTGGATAGGATAGGATTGAGGATAGGATGGGATAGAGGATGGGATAGGATTGAGGATAGGATAGGGCATTAAATAGGATAGAGGATATAATAGGATTGACGATAGGATAGGATAGAGGATACGATATGATAGAGGATAGGATAAAGGATAGGATATAATACAGGATAGGATAGGATAGATTATTGGATAGGATAGAGGATAGGATAGGATAGAGGATAGGATAGACGAAAGGATAGGATTGATGATGGGATAGGATAGAGGATAGGATAGGATAGAGGATAGGATTGGATAGAGGATAGGATAGGATAGAGGATAGGGTAGGATAGTGGATAGGATAAGTAAGAGGATAGGATAGGATAGAGGATACGATAGGATAGAGGATAGGATTTGATAGAGGATAGGGTAGGATAGAGGATAGGATAGGATAGAGGATAGGATTTGATAGAGGATAGGATAGGATAGAGGATAGGATAGATGATAGGATAGAGGATAGGATAGGATAGGATAGAGGATTGGATAGGATAGAGGATAGGATACGATAGAGGATAGGATAGGATAGAGTATATTGTTGGATTGAGGATAGGATAGGATAGTGGATAGGATAAGATAGAGGATAGAATAGAATAGAGTACAGGATAGGATAGAGGATAAGATAGGATAGAGGATAGGATTGGATTGAGGATAGGATAGGATAGAGGATAGAATAGGATAGAGAATAGGATAGGATTGAGGATAGGGTAGGATAGAGGATAGGATACGATAGAGGATAGGATAGGATAGAGGATAGGATAGATGATAGGATAGAGGATAGGATAGGATAGGATAGAGGATAGGATAGGATAGGATAGAGGATATGATAGGATAGAGGATAGGATAGAGGATAGGATAGGATACGATAGAGAATAGGATAGGATACATGGTATTATAGGGTAGAGGATAGGATAGGGTAGAGGATAGGGTAGGGGATTGGATAGGATAGAGGATAGGATAGGATAGAGAATAGTATAGGATTGAAGATAGGATAGGATAGAGGATAGGATAGGATAGAGGATAGGATAGGATAGAGGATATTATAGGATAGAGGATAGGATAGGATAGTGGATAGGATAGGATTGAGGATAGGATGGGATAGAGGATGGGATAGGATTGAGGATAGGATAGGGCATTAAATAGGATAGAGGATAGAATAGGATAGACGATAGGATAGGATAGAGGATCCGATATGATAGAGGATAGGATAAAGGATAGGATATAATACAGGACAGGATAGGATAGATTATTGGATAGGATAGAGGATATTATAGGATAGAGGATAGGGTAGGATAGAGGATAGGATAGGATAGAGGATAGGATAGTATAGAGCATAGGATACGATAGAGGATAGGATAGGAATGAGTATAGGATTGGATTGAGGATAGGATAGGATTGAGGATAGGATACAGGATTGGATAGGATAGAGGATAGGATACGATAGAGGATAGGATAGAGGATAGGATAGGATAGGATAGAGAATAGGATAGGATAGAGAATAGGATAGGATAGAGGATAGGTTAGGATTGAGGATAGGATAGGATTGAGGAGAGGATAGGATAAAGGATAGGATATAATACAGGATAGGATAGGATAGATTATTGGATAGGATAGAGGATAGGATAGGATAGAGGATAGGATAGACGAAAGGATAGGATTGATGATGGGATAGGATAGAGGATAGGATAGGATAGAGGATAGGATTGGATAGAGGATAGGATAGGATAGAGGATAGGATAGGATAGTGGATAGGATAGGATAGAGCATACGATAGAGGATAGGATAGGATAGAGGATAGGATAGGATAGATCATAGGATAGGATAGAGGATAAGATAGAGGATATTATAGAGGATAGGATAGGATAGAGCATACGGTAGAGGATAGGATAGGATAGAGAATAGGATAGGATAGAGGATATGATAGGATAGAGGACAGGATAGAGGATTGGCAAGGATAGAGGATAGGATACGATAAAGGATTGGATAGGATAGAGTATAGGATTGGATTGAGGATAGATAGGATAGAGGATAAAATAGGATAGAGGATAGGATAGCATAGAAGATAGGATACGATAGAGGATAGGATATGATAGAGGATAGGATAGGATATGAGATTGGATAGGATAGAGGATAAGATAGGATAGAGGATAGGATAGGATAGAGGATAGGATAGGATAGAGGATAGGATAGGATAGAGGATAGGATAGGATAGAGGATAGGATAGGATAGAGGATAGGATAGGATAGAGGATAGGATAGGATAGAGGATAGGATAGGATAGAGGATAGTATAGGATAGAGGATAGGATAGGATAGAGGATAGGATAGGATAGAGGATAGGATAGAAGATTGGATAGGATAGAGGATAGGATAGAAGATTGGATAGGATAGAGGATAGGATAGAGGATATGATAGAGGATAGGATAGGATAGAGCATAGGATTGGATAGAGGATACGATAGGATAGAGGATAGGATAGCATTGAGGGTGGGATAGGATAGAGGATAGGATAAGATAGAGGATAGGATAGAATAGAATACAGGATAGGATAGAGCATAAGATAGGATAGAGGATAGGATAGGATTGAGGATAGGATAGGATTGAGGAGAGGAGAGGATAGAGGATAGGATTGGATTGAGGATAGGATAGGATAGAGAATAGAATAGGATAGAGGATTGGATAGGATAGAGTATAGGATACGATAGAGGATAGGATTGGATTGAGGATAGGAGAGGATAGAGGATAGGATAGGAGATTGGATACGATAGAGGATAGGATACGATATAGCATACGATAGAGGATAGGATACGATATAGCATACGATAGAGTATAGGATAGGATCGAGGATAGGATAGGGGGTTGGATAGGATAGAGGATAGGATATGATAGAGGATAGGATAGGATTGAGGATAGGATAGGATAGTTGATAGGATAGGATAGAGAATACTATAGAGGATAGGATAGGATAGGATAGGATAGAGGGTGGGATATGATAGAGGATAGGATAGGATTGAGGATAGGATAGGATAGTAGATAGGATAGGATAGAGCATACGATAGAGGATAGGATACATGGTATTATGGGGTAGAGGATAATAGAGGATAGAAGATAGGATAGGGGATTGGATAGGATAGAGGATAGAATAGGATAGAGGATAGGATAGCATAGAGGATAGGATAGGATAGAGGATAGGATAGGATTGAGGATAGGATAGAGGATTACATAGGATAGAAGATAGGATACGATAGAGGATTAAGATATGATAGAGGATAGGATAATATATGAGATTGGATAGGATAGAGGATAGGATTTGATAGAGGATAGGATGCGATAGAGGATACGATAGGATATGAGATTGGATAGGATATGAGATTGGATAGGATAGGATAGAGGATAGGATAGGATAGAGGTTAGGATAGGATAGAGGATAGGATAGAAGATTGGATAGGATAGAGGATAGGATAGAGGATATGATAGAGGATAGGATAGGATAGAGCATAGGATTGGATAGAGGATACGATAGGATAGAGGATAGGATAGCATTGAGGGTAGGATAGGATAGAGGATAGGATAAGATAGAGGATAGGATAGAATAGAATACAGGATAGGATAGAGCATAAGATAGGATAGAGGATAGGATAGGATTGAGGATAGGATAGGATTGAGGAGAGGAGAGGATAGAGGATAGGATTGGATTGAGGATAGGATAGGATAGAGGATAGGATAGAGGATAGGATTGAGGATAGGATAGGATTGAGGATAGAATAGGATAGAGGATAGGATATCATAGAGGATAGGATAGGATAGAGGATAGGATAGGATAGAGATTACGATAGAAGATAGGATAGGATAGGATAGAGAATAGGATAGGGTAGAGGATAGGATAGGGGATTCGATAGGATAGAGGATAGGATAGTATAGAGCATACGATAGTGGATAGGGTAGGATAGAGGATAGGATAGAGGATTGGATAGGATAGAGGATAGGATACGATAGAGGATAGGATAGGATAGAGGATAGGATAGGATAGAGAATAGGATAGGATAGAGGATAGGTTAGGATTGAGGATAGGATAGGATTGAGGAGAGGATAGGATAGAGGATAGGATAGGATAGAGGATAGGATAGGATAGGATAGAGAATAGGATAGGATAGAGAATAGGATAGGATACATGGTATTATAGGGTAGAGGATAGGATAGGGTAGAGGATAGGATATTGGATTGGATAGGATAGAGGATAGGATAGAATAGAGCATACGATAGTGGATAGGATAGGATAGAGGATAGGATAGGATAGAGGATAGGATACAGGATTGCATAGGATAGACGATAGGATACGATAGGGGATAGGATAGGATAGAGTATAGGATTGGATTGAGGATAGGATATTATAGAGGATAGAATAGAATAGAGAATAGGATAGGATAGAAGATAGGATAGGATAGAGGATAGGATAGGATAGATGATAGGATAGAGGATTGGATAGGATAGAGGATAGGATACGATAGAAGATAGGATAGGATAGAGTATATTATTGGATTGAGAATAGGATAGGATAGTGGATAGGATAAGATAGAGGATAGGATAGAATAGAGTACAGGATAGGATAGAGGATAGGATAGGATAGAGGATAGGATAGGAATGAGTATAGGATTGGATTGAGGATAGGATAGGATAGAGAATAGTATAGGATAGAAGATAGGGTAGGAAAGAGGATAGGATAGGATAGAGGATAGGATAGAGGATTGCGTAGGATGGAGGATAGGATACGATAGAGGATAGGATAGGATAGTGGATAGGATAGGATTGAGGATAGGATGGGATAGAGGATGGGATAGGATTGAGGATAGGATAGGGCATTAAATAGGATAGAGGATAGAATAGGATAGACGATAGGATAGGATAGAGGATACGATATGATAGAGGATAGGATAAAGGATAGGATATAGTACAGGACAGGATAGGATAGATTATTGGATAGGATAGAGGATATTATAGGATAGAGGATAGGGTAGGATAGAGGATAGGATAGGATAGAGGATAGGATAGTATAAAGCATACGATAGTGGATAGGATAGGATAGAGGATAGGATAGAGGATTGGATAGGATAGAGGATAGGATACGATAGAGGATAGGATAGGAATGAGTATAGGATTGGATTGAGGATAGGATAGGATAGAGAATAGTATAGGATAGAAGATAGGGTAGGAAAGAGGATAGGATAGGATAGAGGATAGGATAGAGGATTGGATAGGATAGACGATAGGAAACGATAGAGGATAGGATAGGATAGAGTATATTATTGGATTGAGGATAGGATAGGATAGTGGATAGGATAGGCTAGAGGATAGGATACAGGATTGGATAGGATAGACGATATGATACGATAGGGGATAGGATAGGATAGAGGATAGGATAGAGGATTGGATAGGATAGAGGATAGGATAGGATAGGCGATAGGATAGGCTAGAGGATAGGATACAGGATTGGATTGGATAGACGATATGATACGATAGGGGATAGGATAGGATAGAGGATAGGATAGAGGATTGAATAGGATAGAGGATAGGATACGATAAAGGATAGGATAGGATAGAGGATACTATAGGATAGAGGATACGATAGGATTGAGGATAGGATAGGAATGAGGATAGGATAGGATTGAGGATAGGATAGGGGATTGGACAGGATGGAGGATAGGATAGGATGGAGGATAGGATAGTATAGAGGATAGGATAGGATAGATGATATTATAGGATAGAGGATAGGATAGGATAGTGGATAGGATAGGATTGAGGATAGGATGGGATAGAGGATGGGATAGGATTGAGGATAGGATAGGGCATTAAATAGGATAGAGGATATAATAGGATTGACGATAGGATAGGATAGAGGATACGATATGATAGAGGATAGGATAAAGGATAGGATATAATACAGGATAGGATAGGATAGATTATTGGATAGGATAGAGGATAGGATAGGATAGAGGATAGGATAGGATAGAGGATAGGATAGGATAGAGGATAGTATAGGATAGAGGATAGGATAGGATAGAGGATAGGATAGGATAGAGGATAGGATAGAAGATTGGATAGGATAGAGGATAGGATAGAGGATATGATAGAGGATAGGATAGGATAGAGCATAGGATTGGATAGAGGATACGATAGGATAGAGGATAGGATAGCATTGAGGGTGGGATAGGATAGAGGATAGGATAAGATAGAGGATAGGATAGAATAGAATACAGGATAGGATAGAGCATAAGATAGGATAGAGGATAGGATAGGATTGAGGATAGGATAGGATTGAGGAGAGGAGAGGATAGAGGATAGGATTGGATTGAGGATAGGATAGGATAGAGAATAGAATAGGATAGAGGATTGGATAGGATAGAGTATAGGATACGATAGAGGATAGGATTGGATTGAGGATAGGAGAGGATAGAGGATAGGATAGGAGATTGGATACGATAGAGGATAGGATACGATATAGCATACGATAGAGGATAGGATACGATATAGCATACGATAGAGTATAGGATAGGATCGAGGATAGGATAGGGGGTTGGATAGGATAGAGGATAGGATATGATAGAGGATAGGATAGGATTGAGGATAGGATAGGATAGTTGATAGGATAGGATAGAGAATACTATAGAGGATAGGATAGGATAGGATAGGATAGAGGGTGGGATATGATAGAGGATAGGATAGGATTGAGGATAGGATAGGATAGTAGATAGGATAGGATAGAGCATACGATAGAGGATAGGATACATGGTATTATGGGGTAGAGGATAATAGAGGATAGAAGATAGGATAGGGGATTGGATAGGATAGAGGATAGAATAGGATAGAGGATAGGATAGCATAGAGGATAGGATAGAAGATTGGATAGGATAGAGGATAGGATAGAGGATATGATAGAGGATAGGATAGGATAGAGCATAGGATTGGATAGAGGATACGATAGGATAGAGCATAGGATTGGATAGAGGATACGATAGGATAGAGGATAGGATAGCATTGAGGGTAGGATAGGATAGAGGATAGGATAAGATAGAGGATAGGATAGAATAGAATACAGGATAGGATAGAGCATAAGATAGGATAGAGGATAGGATAGGATTGAGGATAGGATAGGATTGAGGAGAGGAGAGGATAGAGGATAGGATTGGATTGAGGATAGGATAGGATAGAGGATAGGATAGAGGATAGGATTGAGGATAGGATAGGATTGAGGATAGAATAGGATAGAGGATAGGATATCATAGAGGATAGGATAGGATAGAGGATAGGATAGGATAGAGATTACGATAGAAGATAGGATAGGATAGGATAGAGAATAGGATAGGGTAGAGGATAGGATAGGGGATTCGATAGGATAGAGGATAGGATAGTATAGAGCATACGATAGTGGATAGGGTAGGATAGAGGATAGGATAGAGGATTGGATAGGATAGAGGATAGGATACGATAGAGGATAGGATAGGATAGAGGATAGGATAGGATAGAGAATAGGATAGGATAGAGGATAGGTTAGGATTGAGGATAGGATAGGATTGAGGAGAGGATAGGATAGAGGATAGGATAGGATAGAGGATAGGATAGGATAGGATAGAGAATAGGATAGGATAGAGAATAGGATAGGATACATGGTATTATAGGGTAGAGGATAGGATAGGGTAGAGGATAGGATATTGGATTGGATAGGATAGAGGATAGGATAGAATAGAGCATACGATAGTGGATAGGATAGGATAGAGGATAGGATAGGATAGAGGATAGGATACAGGATTGCATAGGATAGACGATAGGATACGATAGGGGATAGGATAGGATAGAGTAGGATTGGAGTAGGATTAGAGTAGGATAGGATTGGATTGAGGATAGGATATTATAGAGGATAGAATAGAATAGAGAATAGGATAGGATAGAAGATAGGATAGGATAGAGGATAGGATAGGATAGATGATAGGATAGAGGATTGGATAGGATAGAGGATAGGATACGATAGAAGATAGGATAGGATAGAGTATATTATTGGATTGAGAATAGGATAGGATAGTGGATAGGATAAGATAGAGGATAGGATAGAATAGAGTACAGGATAGGATAGAGGATAGGATAGGATAGAGGATAGGATAGGAATGAGTATAGGATTGGATTGAGGATAGGATAGGATAGAGAATAGTATAGGATAGAAGATAGGGTAGGAAAGAGGATAGGATAGGATAGAGGATAGGATAGAGGATTGCGTAGGATGGAGGATAGGATACGATAGAGGATAGGATAGGATAGTGGATAGGATAGGATTGAGGATAGGATGGGATAGAGGATGGGATAGGATTGAGGATAGGATAGGGCATTAAATAGGATAGAGGATAGAATAGGATAGACGATAGGATAGGATAGAGGATACGATATGATAGAGGATAGGATAAAGGATAGGATATAGTACAGGACAGGATAGGATAGATTATTGGATAGGATAGAGGATATTATAGGATAGAGGATAGGGTAGGATAGAGGATAGGATAGGATAGAGGATAGGATAGTATAAAGCATACGGTAGTGGATAGGATAGGATAGAGGATAGGATAGAGGATTGGATAGGATAGAGGATAGGATACGATAGAGGATAGGATAGGAATGAGTATAGGATTGGATTGAGGATAGGATAGGATAGAGAATAGTATAGGATAGAAGATAGGGTAGGAAAGAGGATAGGATAGGATAGAGGATAGGATAGAGGATTGGATAGGATAGACGATAGGAAACGATAGAGGATAGGATAGGATAGAGTATATTATTGGATTGAGGATAGGATAGGATAGTGGATAGGATAGGCTAGAGGATAGGATACAGGATTGGATAGGATAGACGATATGATACGATAGGGGATAGGATAGGATAGAGGATAGGATAGAGGATTGGATAGGATAGAGGATAGGATAGGATAGGCGATAGGATAGGCTAGAGGATAGGATACAGGATTGGATTGGATAGACGATATGATACGATAGGGGATAGGATAGGATAGAGGATAGGATAGAGGATTGAATAGGATAGAGGATAGGATACGATAAAGGAGAGGATAGGATAGAGGATACTATAGGATAGAGGATACGATAGGATTGAGGATAGGATAGGAATGAGGATAGGATAGGATTGAGGATAGGATAGGGGATTGGACAGGATGGAGGATAGGATAGGATGGAGGATAGGATAGTATAGAGGATAGGATAGGATAGATGATATTATAGGATAGAGGATAGGATAGGATAGTGGATAGGATAGGATTGAGGATAGGATGGGATAGAGGATGGGATAGGATTGAGGATAGGATAGGGCATTAAATAGGATAGAGGATATAATAGGATTGACGATAGGATAGGATAGAGGATACGATATGATAGAGGATAGGATAAAGGATAGGATATAATACAGGATAGGATAGGATAGATTATTGGATAGGATAGAGGATAGGATAGGATAGAGGATAGGATAGACGAAAGGATAGGATTGATGATGGGATAGGATAGAGGATAGGATAGGATAGAGGATAGGATTGGATAGAGGATAGGATAGGATAGAGGATAGGGTAGGATAGTGGATAGGATAAGTAAGAGGATAGGATAGGATAGAGGATACGATAGGATAGAGGATAGGATTTGATAGAGGATAGGGTAGGATAGAGGATAGGATAGGATAGAGGATAGGATTTGATAGAGGATAGGATAGGATAGAGGATAGGATAGATGATAGGATAGAGGATAGGATAGGATAGGATAGAGGATTGGATAGGATAGAGGATAGGATACGATAGAGGATAGGATAGGATAGAGTATATTGTTGGATTGAGGATAGGATAGGATAGTGGATAGGATAAGATAGAGGATAGAATAGAATAGAGTACAGGATAGGATAGAGGATAAGATAGGATAGAGGATAGGATTGGATTGAGGATAGGATAGGATAGAGGATAGAATAGGATAGAGAATAGGATAGGATTGAGGATAGGGTAGGATAGAGGATAGGATACGATAGAGGATAGGATAGGATAGAGGATAGGATAGATGATAGGATAGAGGATAGGATAGGATAGGATAGAGGATAGGATAGGATAGGATAGAGGATATGATAGGATAGAGGATAGGATAGAGGATAGGATAGGATACGATAGAGAATAGGATAGGATACATGGTATTATAGGGTAGAGGATAGGATAGGGTAGAGGATAGGGTAGGGGATTGGATAGGATAGAGGATAGGATAGGATAGAGAATAGTATAGGATTGAAGATAGGATAGGATAGAGGATAGGATAGGATAGAGGATAGGATAGGATAGAGGATATTATAGGATAGAGGATAGGATAGGATAGTGGATAGGATAGGATTGAGGATAGGATGGGATAGAGGATGGGATAGGATTGAGGATAGGATAGGGCATTAAATAGGATAGAGGATAGAATAGGATAGACGATAGGATAGGATAGAGGATCCGATATGATAGAGGATAGGATAAAGGATAGGATATAATACAGGACAGGATAGGATAGATTATTGGATAGGATAGAGGATATTATAGGATAGAGGATAGGGTAGGATAGAGGATAGGATAGGATAGAGGATAGGATAGTATAGAGCATAGGATACGATAGAGGATAGGATAGGAATGAGTATAGGATTGGATTGAGGATAGGATAGGATTGAGGATAGGATACAGGATTGGATAGGATAGAGGATAGGATACGATAGAGGATAGGATAGAGGATAGGATAGGATAGGATAGAGAATAGGATAGGATAGAGAATAGGATAAGATAGAGGATAGGTTAGGATTGAGGATAGGATAGGATTGAGGAGAGGATAGGATAAAGGATAGGATATAATACAGGATAGGATAGGATAGATTATTGGATAGGATAGAGGATAGGATAGGATAGAGGATAGGATAGACGAAAGGATAGGATTGATGATGGGATAGGATAGAGGATAGGATAGGATAGAGGATAGGATTGGATAGAGGATAGGATAGGATAGAGGATAGGATAGGATAGTGGATAGGATAAGTAAGAGGATAGGATAGGATAGAGGATAGGATAGGATAGAGGATAGGATTTGATAGAGGATAGGATAGGATAGAGGATAGGATAGGATAGAGGATAGGATTTGATAGAGGATAGGATAGGATAGAGGATAGGATAGATGATAGGATAGAGGATAGGATAGGATAGGATAGAGGATTGGATAGGATAGAGGATAGGATACGATAGAGGATAGGATAGGATAGAGTATATTGTTGGATTGAGGATAGGATAGGATAGTGGATAGGATAAGATAGAGGATAGAATAGAATAGAGTACAGGATAGGATAGAGGATAAGATAGGATAGAGGATAGGATTGGATTGAGGATAGGATAGGATAGAGGATAGAATAGGATAGAGAATAGGATAGGATTGAGGATAGGGTAGGATAGAGGATAGGATACGATAGAGGATAGGATAGGATAGAGGATAGGATAGATGATAGGATAGAGGATAGGATAGGATAGGATAGAGGATAGGATAGGATAGGATAGAGGATATGATAGGATAGAGGATAGGATAGAGGATAGGATAGGATACGATAGAGAATAGGATAGGATACATGGTATTATAGGGTAGAGGATAGGATAGGGTAGAGGATAGGGTAGGGGATTGGATAGGATAGAGGATAGGATAGGATAGAGAATAGTATAGGATTGAAGATAGGATAGGATAGAGGATAGGATAGGATAGAGGATAGGATGGAGGATAGGATAGGATGGAGGATAGGATAGGATAGAGGATAGGATAGGATAGAGGATATTATAGGATAGAGGATAGGATAGGATAGTGGATAGGATAGGATTGAGGATAGGATGGGATAGAGGATGGGATAGGATTGAGGATAGGATAGGGCATTAAATAGGATAGAGGATAGAATAGGATAGACGATAGGATAGGATAGAGGATCCGATATGATAGAGGATAGGATAAAGGATAGGATATAATACAGGACAGGATAGGATAGATTATTGGATAGGATAGAGGATATTATAGGATAGAGGATAGGGTAGGATAGAGGATAGGATAGGATAGAGGATAGGATAGTATAGAGCATAGGATACGATAGAGGATAGGATAGGAATGAGTATAGGATTGGATTGAGGATAGGATAGGATTGAGGATAGGATACAGGATTGGATAGGATAGAGGATAGGATACGATAGAGGATAGGATAGAGGATAGGATAGGATAGGATAGAGAATAGGATAGGATAGAGAATAGGATAGGATAGAGGATAGGTTAGGATTGAGGATAGGATAGGATTGAGGAGAGGATAGGATAGAGGATAGGATAGAGGATAGGATTGAGGATAGGATAGGATTGAGGATAGAATAGGATAGAGGATAGGATATCATAGAGGATAGGATAGGATAGAGGATAGGATAGGATAGAGATTACGATAGAAGATAGGATAGGATAGGATAGAGAATAGGATAGGGTAGAGGATAGGATAGGGGATTCGATAGGGTAGAGGATAGGATAGGGGATTCGATAGGATAGAGGATAGGATAGTATAGAGCATACGATAGTGGATAGGGTAGGATAGAGGATAGGATAGAGGATTGGATAGGATAGAGGATAGGATACGATAGAGGATAGGATAGGAATGAGTATAGGATTGGATTGAGGATAGGATAGGATTGAGGATAGGATACAGGATTGGATAGGATAGAGGATAGGATACGATAGAGGATAGGATAGAGGATAGGATAGGATAGGATAGAGAATAGGATAGGATAGAGAATAGGATAGGATAGAGGATAGGTTAGGATTGAGGATAGGATAGGATTGAGTAGAGGATAGGATAGAGTATAGGATAGGATTGGATTGAGGATAGGATAGGATTGAGGATAGAATAGGATAGAGGATAGGATATCATAGAGGATAGGATAGGATAGAGGATAGGATGGGATAGTGGATAGGATAGGATGGAGCATACGATTGAGCATAGGATAGGATTTGATAGAGAATAGGATATAATACATTGTATTATAGGGTAGAGGATAGGATAGGGTAGAGGATAGGATAGGGGATTGGATAGGATAGTGGATAGGATAGGATAGAGCATACGATAGTGGATAGGATAGGATAGAGGATAGGATAGGATAGAGAATAGGATAGGATTGATGATGGGATAGGATAGAGGATAGGATAGGATAGAGGATAGGATTGGATAGAGGATAGGATAGGATAGAGGATAGGATAGGATAGTGGATAGGATAAGTAAGAGGATAGGATAGGATAGAGGATAGGATAGGATAGAGGAAAGGATAGGATAGAGGATAGGATTTGATAGAGGATAGGATTGGATAGAGGATAGGATAGGATAGAGGATAGGATAGGATAGAGGATAGGATAAGTAAGAGGATAGGATAGGATAGAGGATAGGTTAAGAAAGAGGATAGGTTAGGATAGAGGATAGGATACGATAGAGGATAGGATAGGATAGAGGATACTATAGGATAGAGGATACGATAGGATTGAGGATAGGATAGAGAATAGGATAGGATAGGGTAGAGGATAGGATACAGGATTGGATGGGATAGAGGATAGGATACGATAGAGAATAGTATAGGATTGAAGATAGGATAGGATAGAGGATAGGATAGGATAGAGGATAGGATAGGATAGATTATAGGATAGAGGATTGGATAGGATAGAGGATAGGATACGATAGAGGATAGGATAGGATAGAGTATATTATTGGATTGAGGATAGGATAGATTAGTGGATAGGATAAGATAGAGGATAGGATACGATAGAGGATAGGATAGGATAGAGTATAGGATTGGATTGAGGATAGGATAGGATAGAGGATAGAATGGGATAGAGGATAAGATAGGATAGAAGATAGGATAGGATAGAGGATAGGATAGGATAGAGAATAGGATAGTATAGAGGATAGGATAGGATAGATGATATTATAGGATAGAGGATAGGATAGGATAGTGGATAGGATAGGATTGAGGATAGGATGGGATAGAGGATGGGATAGGATTGAGGATAGGATAGGGCATTAAATAGGATAGAGGATATAATAGGATTGACGATAGGATAGGATAGAGGATACGATATGATAGAGGATAGGATAAAGGATAGGATAGGATAGATTATTGGATAGGATAGAGGATAGGATAGGATAGAGGATATTATAGGATAGAGGATAGGGTAGGATAGAGGATAGGATAGGATAGAGGATAGGATAGACGAAAGGATAGGATTGATGATGGGATAGGATAGAGGATAGGATAGGATAGTGGATAGGATTGGATAGAGGATAGGATAGGATAGAGGATAGGATAGGATAGTGGATAGGATAAGTAAGAGGATAGGATAGGATAGAGGATAGGATAGGATAGAGGAAAGGATAGGATAGAGGATAGGATTTGATAGAGGATAGGATTGGATAGAGGATAGGATAGGATAGAGGATAGGATAGGATAGAGGATAGGATAAGTAAGAGGATAGGATAGGATAGAGGATAGGTTAAGAAAGAGGATAGGTTAGGATAGAGGATAGGATACGATAGAGGATAGGATAGGATAGAGGATACTATAGGATAGAGGATACGATAGGATTGAGGATAGGATAGAGAATAGGATAGGATAGGGTAGAGGATAGGATACAGGATTGGATGGGATAGAGGATAGGATACGATAGAGAATAGTATAGGATTGAAGATAGGATAGGATAGAGGATAGGATAGGATAGAGGATAGGATAGGATAGATTATAGGATAGAGGATTGGATAGGATAGAGGATAGGATACGATAGAGGATAGGATAGGATAGAGTATATTATTGGATTGAGGATAGGATAGATTAGTGGATAGGATAAGATAGAGGATAGGATACGATAGATGATAGGATAGGATAGAGTATAGGATTGGATTGAGGATAGGATAGGATAGAGGATAGAATGGGATAGAGGATAAGATAGGATAGAAGATAGGATAGGATAGAGGATAGGATAGGATAGAGAATAGGATAGTATAGAGGATAGGTTAGGATTGAGGATAGGATAGGATTGAGGATAGAATAGGATAGAGGATAGGATAGGATAGAAGATAGGATAGGATAGAGGATAGGATAGGATAGAGAATAGGATAGTATAGAGGATAGGTTAGGATTGAGGATAGGATAGGATTGAGGATAGAATAGGATAGAGGATAGGATATCATGGAGGATAGGATAGGATAGAGGATAGGATAGGATTGAGGATATAATAGGATAGAGTATAGGATAGGATAGAGGATATGATAGGATAGAGGATAGGATACAGGATTGGATAGGATAGACGATAGGATACGATAGGGGATAGGATAGGATAGAGTATAGGATTGGATAGAGGATAGGATACAGGATTGGATAGGATAGACGATATGACACGATAGGGGATAGGATAGGATAGAGTATAGGATTGGATAGAGGACAGGATAGAGGATTGGATAGGATAGAGGATAGGATACGATAGAGGATATGATAGGATAGAGGATACTATAGGATAGAGGATACGATAGGATTGAGGATAGGATAGGAATGAGGATAGGATAGGATTGAGAATAGAGGATATTATAGGATAGAGGATAGGATTGGATAGAGGATAGGATAGGATAGAGGATAGGATACGATAGAGGATAGGATAGGATAGAGGATAGGATAGAGGATAGGATAGAGGATGGGATAGAGATTAGGATAGAATTGAGGATAGGATAAGGGATTGGATAGTATAGTGGATAGGATAGAGGATTGGATAGGATAGAGTATAGGATAGGCTAGAGGATAGGATACAGGATTGGATAGGATAGACGATAGGATACGATAGGGGATAGGATAGGATAGAGTATAGGATTGGATAGAGGATAGGATAGGATTGAGGATAGGATAGGATTTAGGATAGGATAGGATAGAGGATAATATAGGATAGAGGATATTATATGATAGAGGATAGGATAGTATAGTGGATAGGATACGATAGAGGATATTATACGATAGAGGATAGGATAGGATTGAGGATAGGATTGGATAGAGGATAGGATAGGGGATTCGACAGGATAAAGGATATGATAGGATAGAGGATAGGATAGGATAGAGGTTAGGACATGATAGAGGATAGGATAGGATTGAGGAGAGGATAGGATAGGATAGAGGATAGGATAGGATAGAGGATAGGATAGAGGATAGGATAGGATAGGATAGAGGATATTATAGGATAGGGGATAGGATTGGATAGAGGATAGGATAGGATAGAGGATAGGATACGATAGAGGACAGGATAGGAATGAGTATAGGATTGGATTGAGGATAGGATAGGATTGAGGATAGAATAGGATAGAGGATAGGATATCATAGAGGATAGTTTAGGATAGAGGATAGGATAGGATTGAGGATAGGATAGGATAGAGTATGGGATAGGATAGAAGATATGATAGGATAGAGGATAGGATAGGATAGGATAGAGAATAGGATAGGATAGGGTAGAGGATAGGATACAGGATTGGATAGGATAGAGGATAGGATACGATAGAGGATAGGATAGGATAGAGTATAGGATTGGATTGAGGATAGGATAGGATAGAGGATAGAATGGGATAGAGGATAGGATAGGATAGAGGATAGGATAGGATTGTGGATAGGATAAGATAGAGGATAGGATAGGATAGAGGACAAGATAGGATAGAGGATAGGATACGATAGAGGATAGGATAGGATAGAGTATAGGATAGAGGATAGGATAGGATAGAGGATAGGATAGAATAGAGAATAGGATTGGATTGAGGATAGGATTTGATTGAGGATAGGAGAGGATAGAGGATAGGATTGGAGATTGGATACGATAGAGGATAGGATACGATATAGCATACGATAGAGGATATGATACGATATAGCATACGATAGAGGATAGGATAGGATAGAGGATAGGATAGGGGGTTGGATAGGATAGAGGATAGGATATGATAGAGGATAGGATAGGATTGAGGATAGGATAGGATAGGATAGAGAATACGATAGAGGATAGGATAGGATAGAGTATAGGATAGGATAGAGGATAGGATTGGATTGAGGATAGGATAGGATAGAGAATAGAATAGGATAGAGGATTGGATAGGATAGAGGATAGGATACGATAGAGGATAGGATTGGATTGAGGATAGGAGAGGATAGAGGATAGGATAGGAGATTGGATACGATAGAGGATAGGATACGATATAGAATACGATAGAGGATAGGATACGATATAGCATACGATAGAGGATAGGATAGGATAGATTATAGGATAGAGGAAAGGATAGGATTGAGGATAGGATAGGATAGCGGATAGGATAGGATAGAGGACAGGATAGGATAGAGGATAGGATAGGATAGAGGATAGGATAGAGGATTGGATAGGGTAGAGGATAGGATAAGATAAAGGATACGATAGGATAGAGGATAGGATCGGATTGTGGATAGGATAGGATAGAGGATTGAATAGGATAGAGGATTGGATAGGATAGAGGATAGGATACGATAGAGGATAGGATAGGATAGAGGATAGGACTGGATTGAGTGTAGGAGAGGATGGAGGATAGGATAGGGGATTGGATACGATAGAGGATAGGATACGATATAGCATACGATAGTGGATAGGATACGATAGAGCATACGACAGAGGATAGGATAGGATAGAGGATAGGATAGGATAGAGTATAGGATAGGATAGAGGATAGGATAGGATAGAGGATAGGATAGAGGATAGGATGGAGGATTGGATAGGATAGAGGATAGGATACGATAGAGGATAGGATAGGATAGAGGATAGGATTTGATTGAGGATAGGAGAGGATAGAGGATAGGATAGGAGATTGGATACGATAGAGGATAGGATACGATATAGCATACGATAGAGGATATGATACGATATAGCATACGATAGAGGATAGGATAGGATAGAGGATAGGATAGGGGGTTGGATAGGATAGAGGATAGGATATGATAGAGGATAGGATAGGATTGAGGATAGGATAGGATAGGATAGAGAATACTATAGAGGATAGGATAGGATAGGATAGGTTAGAGGGTGGGATATGATAGAGGATAGGATAGGATTGAGGATAGGATAGGATAGTTGATAGGATAGGATAGAGCATACGATAGAGGATAGGATAGGATAGGATGGAGAATAGGATAGGATACATGGTATTATGGGGTAGAGGATAATAGAGGATAGAGGATAGGATAGGGGATTGGATAGGATAGATGATAGAATAGGATAGAGGATAGGATAGCATAGAGGATAGGATAGGATAGAGGATATGATAGGATTGAGGATAGGATAGGATAGCGGATAGGATAGGATAGAGGACAGGATAGGCTGGAGGATAGGATAGGATAGAGGATAGGATAGAGGATTGGATATGGTAGAGGATAGGATAAGATAAAGGATAGGATAGGATAGAGGATAGGATCGGATTGTGGATAGGATAGGATAGAGGATTGAATAGGATAGTGGATTGGATAGGATAGAGGATAGGATACGATAGAGGATAGGATAGGATAGAGGATATAACTGGATTGAGGATAGGGTAGAGGATTGGATAGGATAGAAGATAGGATACGATAGAGGATAGGATATGATAGAGGATATGATAATATATGAGATAGGATTGGATAGAGGATAGGATAAGATAGAGGATAGGTTTAATAAGAGGATAGGATTGGATTGAGGATAGGATAGGATAGAGGATAGAATAGGATAGAGGATTGGATAGGATAGAGGATAGGATAGGATAGAGGGTAGGATGGGATAGAGGATAGGATAAGATAGAGGATAGGATAGGATAGAGGATGGGATATGATAGAGGATAGGATAGGATTGAGGATAGGATAGGATAGAGGATAGGATACGATAGAGGATAGGATAGGATAGAGGATAGGATAGGATAGAGGATAGAATAGGATAGAGGATAGAATAGGATAGAGGATTCGATAGGATAGAGGATAGGATACGATAGTTGATAGGATAGGATAGAGGATACGATTGGATTGAGGATAGGATAGGATAGAGGATAGGATTGGATTGAGGATAGGATAGGATAGAGAATAGAATAGGATAGAGGATTGGATAGGATAGAGGATAGGATACGATAGAGGATAGGATAGGATAGAGCATACGAAAGAGGATAGGATAGGATAGGATGGAGAATAGGATAGGATACATGGTATTATGCGGTAGAGGATAGGAGAGGATAGAGGATAGGATAGGGGATTGGATAGGATAGAGGATAGAATAGGATAGAGGATAGGATTGCATAGAGGATAGGATAGGATAGAGGATAGGATAGGATTGAGGATAGGGTAGAGGGTTGGATAGGATAGAAGATAGGATACGATAGAGGATAGGATATGATAGAGGATAGGATAAGTAAGAGGATAGGATAGATTATAGGATAGAGGAAAGGATAGGATTGAGGATGGGATAGGATAGAGGATAGGATAGGATAGAGGACAAGATAGGATAGAGGATAGGATACGATATAGCATACGATAGAGGATATGATACGATATAGCATACGATAGAGGATAGGATAGGATAGAGGATAGGATAGGGGGTTGGATAGGATAGAGGATAGGATATGATAGAGGATAGGATAGGATTGAGGATAGGATAGGATAGGATAGAGAATACGATAGAGGATAGGATAGGATAGAGTATAGGATAGGATAGAGGATAGGATTGGATTGAGGATAGGATAGGATAGGATAGAGAATAGAATAGGATAGAGGATTGGATAGGATAGAGGATAGGATACGATAGAGGATAGGATTGGATTGAGGATAGGAGAGGATAGAGGATAGGATAGGAGATTGGATACGATAGAGGATAGGATACGATATAGAATACGATAGAGGATAGGATACGATATAGCATACGATAGAGGATAGGATAGGATAGATTATAGGATAGAGGAAAGGATAGGATTGAGGATAGGATAGGATAGCGGATAGGATAGGATAGAGGACAGGATAGGATAGAGGATAGGATAGGATAGAGGATAGGATAGAGGATTGGATAGGGTAGAGGATAGGATAAGATAAAGGATACGATAGGATAGAGGATAGGATCGGATTGTGGATAGGATAGGATAGAGGATTGAATAGGATAGAGGATTGGATAGGATAGAGGATAGGATACGATAGAGGATAGGATATGATAGAGGATAGGACTGGATTGAGTGTAGGAGAGGATGGAGGATAGGATAGGGGATTGGATACGATAGAGGATAGGATACGATATAGCATACGATAGTGGATAGGATACGATAGAGCATACGACAGAGGATAGGATAGGATAGAGGATAGGATAGGATAGAGTATAGGATAGGATAGAGGATAGGATAGGATAGAGGATAGGATAGAGGATAGGATGGAGGATTGGATAGGATAGAGGATAGGATACGATAGAGGATAGGATAGGATAGAGGATAGGATTTGATTGAGGATAGGAGAGGATAGAGGATAGGATAGGAGATTGGATACGATAGAGGATAGGATACGATATAGCATACGATAGAGGATATGATACGATATAGCATACGATAGAGGATAGGATAGGATAGAGGATAGGATAGGGGGTTGGATAGGATAGAGGATAGGATATGATAGAGGATAGGATAGGATTGAGGATAGGATAGGATAGGATAGAGAATACTATAGAGGATAGGATAGGATAGGATAGGTTAGAGGGTGGGATATGATAGAGGATAGGATAGGATTGAGGATAGGATAGGATAGTTGATAGGATAGGATAGAGCATACGATAGAGGATAGGATAGGATAGGATGGAGAATAGGATAGGATACATGGTATTATGGGGTAGAGGATAATAGAGGATAGAGGATAGGATAGGGGATTGGATAGGATAGATGATAGAATAGGATAGAGGATAGGATAGCATAGAGGATAGGATAGGATAGAGGATATGATAGGATTGAGGATAGGATAGGATAGCGGATAGGATAGGATAGAGGACAGGATAGGATAGAGGATAGGATAGGATAGAGGATAGGATAGAGGATTGGATATGATAGAGGATAGGATAAGATAAAGGATAGGATAGGATAGAGGATAGGATCGGATTGTGGATAGGATAGGATAGAGGATTGAATAGGATAGTGGATTGGATAGGATAGAGGATAGGATACGATAGAGGATAGGATAGGATAGAGGATATAACTGGATTGAGGATAGGGTAGAGGATTGGATAGGATAGAAGATAGGATACGATAGAGGATAGGATATGATAGAGGATAGGATAATATATGAGATTGGATAGGATAAAGGATAGGATATGATAGAGGATAGGATGCGATAGAAGATACGATATTATAGAGGAATGGATAGGATAGGGAATAGGATTGTATTGAGGATAGGATAGGATAGAGGATAGAATAGGATAGAGGATTCGATAGGATAGAGGATAGGATACGATAGTTGATAGCATAGGATAGAGGATACGATTGGTATGAGGATAGGATAGGATAGAGGATTGGATAGGATAGAGAATACTATAGAGGATAGGATAGGATAGGATAGGATATAGGGTGGGATATGATAGAGGATAGGATAGGATTGAGGCTAGGATAGGATAGTAGATAGGATATGATAGAGCATACGATAGAGGATAGGATAGGATAGGATGGAGGATAGGATACATGGTACTATGGGGTAGAGGATAATATAGGATAGAGGATAGGATAGGGGATTGGATAGGATAGAGAATAGAATAGGATAGAGGATAGGATAGCATAGAGGATAGGATAGGATAGAGGATAGGATTGGATAGAGGATAGGATAGGATAGCGGATAGGATAGGATAGAGACAGGATAGGATAGAGGATAGGATATGATAGAGGATAGGATTGGATAGAGGATAGGATAGGATAGCGGATAGGATAGGATAGAGGACAGGATAGGATAGAGGATAGAATAGGATAGAGGATTGGATAGGATAGAGGATAGAATACGATAGAGGATAGGGTAGGATAGAGGATAGGTTTGGATTGAGTATAGGAGAGGATAGAGGATTGGATAGGATAGAGAATACTACAGAGGATGGGATAGGATAGGATAGAGGATAGGATAATTAAGAGGATAGGATAGATTATAGGATAGAGGAAAGGATAGGATTGAGGATGGGATAGGATAGTTGATAGGATAGGATAGAGCATACGAAAGAGGATAGGATAGGGTAGGATGGAGAATAGGATAGGATACATGGTATTATGGGGTAGAGGATAGGAGAGGATAGAGGATAGGATAGGGGATTGGATAGGATAGAGGATAGGATAGAGGATTGGATAGGATAGAGGATAGGATACGATAGAGGATAGGATAGGATAGAGGATAGGATTGGATTGAGGATAGGAGAGGATAGAGGATAGGATAGGAGATTGGATACGATAGAGGATAGGATACGATATAGCATACGATAGAGGATAGGATACGATATAGCATACGACAGAGGATAGGATAGGATAGAGGATAGGATAGGATAGAGTATAGGATAGGATAGAGGATAGGATAGGATAGAGGATAGGATAGAGGATAGGATGGAGGATTGGATAGGATAGAGGATAGGATACGATAGAGGATAGGATAGGATAGAGGATAGGATTTGATTGAGGATAGGAGAGGATAGAGGATAGGATAGGAGATTGGATACGATAGAGGATAGGATACGATATAGCATACGATAGAGGATAGGATACGATATAGCATACGATAGAGGATAGGATAGGATAGAGGATAGGATAGGATAGAGGATAGGATAGGGGGTTGGATAGGATAGAGGATAGGATATGATAGAGGATAGGATAGGATTGAGGATAGGATAGGATAGTTGATAGGATAGGATAGAGGGTAGGATAGAGGATTGGATAGGATAGAGGATTGGATATGGTAGAGGATAGGATAAGATAGAGGATAGGATAGGATAGAGGATAGGATTGGATTGAGGATAGGATAGGATAGAGAATAGAATAGGATAGAGGATAAGATAGGATAGAGGATAGGATAGGATAGAGGATAGGATAGGATAGAGAATAAGATAGGATACATGGTATAATAGGGTAGAGGATCGGATAGGATAGAGGATTGGATAGGGGATTGGATAGGGTACAGCATATGATAGGATAGAGGATAGGATAGGATAGAGGATAGGATAGGATAGAGGATAGGATAGGATAGAGGATAGGATAGGATAGAGGATAGGATAGGATAGTGGATAGGATAGGATAGAGGATAGGATAGGATAGAGGATAGGATAGGATAGAGGATAGGATAGGATAGAGGATAGGATAGGATAGAGGATAGGATAGGATAGAGGATAGGATAGGATAGAGGATAGGATAGGATAGAGGATAGGATAGGATTGAGGATAGGATAGGATTGAGGATAGGATAGAGGATTGGATGGGATAGAAGATAGGATACGATAGAGGATAGGACATGATAGAGGATAGGATAGGATATGAGATTGGATAGGAAATGAGATTGGATAGGATAGAGGATAGGATAGGATAGAGGATAGGATAGGATACAGGATAGGATAGGATAGAGGATAGGATAGGATAGAGGATAAGATAGGATAGTGGATAGGATTGGATTGAGGATAGGAGAGGATAGAGGATAGGATAGGAGATTGGATACGATAGAGGATAGGATACGATATAGCATACGATCGAGGATAGGATACGATATAGCATACGATAGAGGATAGGATAGGATAGAGGATAGGATAGGGGGTTGGATAGGATAGAGGATAGGATATGATAGAGGATAGGATAGGATTGAGGATAGGATAGGATAGGATAGAGAATACTATAGAGGATAGGATAGGATAGCATAGGATATAGGGTGGGATATGATAGAGGATAGGATAGGATTGAGGATAGGATAGGATAGTTGATAGGATATGATAGAGCATACGATAGAGGATAGGATAGGATAGGATGGAGGATAGGATACATGGTATTATGGGGTAGAGGATAATATAGGATAGAGGATAGGATAGGGGATTGGATAGGATAGAGAATAGAATAGGATAGAGGATAGGATAGCATAGAGGATAGTATAGGATAGAGGATAGGATAGGATTGAGGA
Organism: Halictus rubicundus; assembly: GCF_050948215.1. Taxonomy (NCBI): domain Eukaryota; kingdom Metazoa; phylum Arthropoda; class Insecta; order Hymenoptera; family Halictidae; genus Halictus; species Halictus rubicundus. Next base: position 76,639 of record NW_027488703.1, read on the forward strand.
TACGATAGAGGATTAGGATATGATAGAGGATAGGATAATATATGAGATTGGATAGGATAGAGGATAGGATAGGATAGAGGATAGGATAGGATAGAGGATAGGATAGGATAGAGGATAGGATAGGATAGAGGATAGGATTGGATTGAGGATAGGATAGGATAGAGGATAGTATAGGATAGAGGATCGGATAGGATAGAGGATAGGATAGGATAGAGGATAGGATAAGTAAGAGGATAGGATAGGATAGATTATAGGATAGAGGAAAGGATAGGATTGAGGATGGGATAGGATAGATTATAGGATAGAATAGAGTATAGGATAGGATAGAGGATAGGACAGGATAGAGGATAGCATAAGTAAGAGGATAGGATAGGATAGATTATAGGATAGAGGAAAGGATAGGATTGAGGATGGGATAGGATAGAGGATAGGATAGAATAGAGTATAGGATAGGATAGAGGATAGGGCAGGATAGAGGAGAGGATAGGATAGAGGATAGGATAGAGGATTGGATAGGATAGAGGACAGGATAGGATAGAGGATAGGATAGAGGATTGGATAGGATAGAGGATAGGATTCGATAGAGGATAGGATAGGATAGAGGATAGGATTGGATAGAGGATAGGATAGGATAGCGGATAGGATAGGATAGAGGATAGGATAGAGGATAGGATAGGATAGAGGATAGGATAGAGGATTGGATAGGGTAGAGGATAGGATAAGATAAAGGATAGGATAGGATAGAGTATAGGATCGGATTGAGGAAAGGATAGGAATGAGGATGGGATAGGATAGAGGATAGGATAGAATAGAGTATAGGATAGGATAGAGGATAGGATAGGATAGAGGATAGGATAGGATAGAGGATAGGATTGAATTGAGGATAGGATAGGATAGAGGATAGTATAGGATAGAGGATCGGATAGGATAGAGGATAGGATAGGATAGAGGATTGGATAGGATAGAGGATAGGATAGGATAGAGGATAGGATAGGATAGAGGATAGGATAGAGGATAGGATACGATAAGATGATAGGATAGGATAGAGGACAAGATAGGATAGAGGATAGGATAGGATAGAGGATAGGATAGGATAGAGGATAGGATAGGATAGAGGAGAGGATAGGATAGAGGATAGGATAGGATTGAGGATAGGATAGGATTGCGGATAGGATAGGATAGAGGAAAGGACAGGATAGAGGATACTATAGGATAGATTATAGGATAGGGTTGAGGATAGGATACGATAAGAGGATAGGATAGGATAGAGGATAGGATACGATAGAGGATAGGATAGGATAGAGGACAAGATAGGATAGAGGATAGGATAGGATAGAGGATAGGATAGGATAGAGGATAGGATAGGATAGAGGAGAGGATAGGATAGAGGATAGGATAGGATTGAGGATAGGATAGGATTGCGGATAGGATAGGATTGCGGATAGGATACGATAGAGGAAAGGATAGGATAGAGGATACTATAGGATAGATGATAGAATAGGATAGAGGATACGATAGGATTGAGGATAGGATAGGATAGAGGAAAGGATAGGATAGAGGATACTATAGGATAGATTATAGGATAGGGTTGAGGATAGGATAGGATTGAGGATAGGATAGGATTGAGGATAGGATAGGATTGAGGATAGGATTGGATAGAGGATAGGATAGGGGATTGGATTGGATAGAGGGTAGGATGGGATAGAGGATAGGATAGGATAGAGTATAGGATTGGATTGAGGATAGGAAAGGATAGAGGATAGAATAGGATAGAGGATAGGGTAACATAGTGGATAGAATAGGATAGAGGATAGGATAGGATAGAGGATAGGATAGGATAGAGGATAGGATAGGATTGAGGATAGGATAGGAATGAAGATAGGATAGGATTGAGGATAGGATTGGGTAGAGGATAGGATAGGGGATTGGATTGGATAGAGGATAGGATAGGATAGAGGATAGGATAGGATAGAGTATAGGATTGGATTGAGGATAGGATAGAGGATTGGATAGGATAGAGGATAGGACAGGAATGAGGATAGGATAGGATTGGGGATAGGATTGGATAGAGGATAGAATAGGATAGTGGATAGGATACGATAGAAGATTCGATATTGTAGACGAAAGGATAGGATAGAGAATAGGATAGGATAGAGGATAGGATAGAGGATAGGATACGATAAGATGATAGGATAGGATAGAGTACAAGATAGGATAGAGGATAGGATAGGATAGAGGATAGGATAGGATAGAGGATAGGATAGGATAGAGGAGAGGATAGGATAGAGGATAGGATAGGATTGAGGATAGGATAGGATTGCGGATAGGATAGGATAGAGGAAAGGACAGAATAGAGGATACTATAGGATAGATTATAGGATAGGGTTGAGGATAGGATACGATAAGAGGATAGGATAGGATAGAGGATAGGATACGATAGAGGATAGGATAGGATAGAGGACAAGATAGGATAGAGGATAGGATAGGATAGAGGATAGGATAGGATAGAGGATAGGATAGGATAGAGGAGAGGATAGGATAGAGGATAGGATAGGATTGAGGATAGGATAGGATTGCGGATAGGATAGGATAGAGGAAAGGATAGGATAGAGGATACTATAGGATAGATTATAGGATAGGGTTGAGGATAGGATACGAATGAGGATAGTATAGGATTGAGGATAGGATTGGATAGAGGATAGGATAAGATAGAGGATAGGATAGGATTGAGGATACTATAGGATAGATTCTAGGATAGGATTGAGGATAGGATAGGAATGAAGATAGGATTTGATAGAGGATAGGATAGGATAGAGGATAAGATAGGATAGAGGAGAGGATAGGATAGAGGATAGGATAGGATTGCGGATAGGATAGGATAGAGGAAAGGATAGGATAGAGGATACTATAGGATAGATGATAGAATAGGATAGAGGATACGATAGGATTGAGGATAGGATAGGATAGAGGAAAGGATACGATAGAGGATACTATAGGATAGATTATAGGATAGGGTTGAGGATAGGATAGGATTGAGGATAGGATAGGATTGAGGATAGGATAGGATTGAGGATAGGATTGGATAGAGGATAGGATAGGGGATTGGATTGGATAGAGGATAGGATAGGATAGAGGATAGGATAGGATAGAGTATAGGATTGGATTGAGGATAGGAAAGGATAGAGGATAGAATAGGATAGAGGATAGGGTAACATAGTGGATAGAATAGGATAGAGGATCGGATAGGATAGAGGATAGGATAGGATAGAGGATAGGATAGGATTGAGGATAGGATAGGAATGAAGATAGGATAGGATTGAGGATAGGATTGGGTAGAGGATAGGATAGGGGATTGGATTGGATAGAGGATAGGATAGGATAGAGGATAGGATAGGATAGAGTATAGGATTGGATTGAGGATAGGATAGAGGATTGGATAGAATAGAGTATAGGATAGGATAGAGGATAGGGCAGGATAGAGGAGAGGATAGGATAGAGGATAGGATAGAGGATTGGATAGGATAGAGGACAGGATAGGATAGAGGATAGGATAGAGGATTGGATAGGATAGAGGATAGGATTCGATAGAGGATAGGATAGGATAGAGGATAGGATTGGATAGAGGATAGGATAGGATAGCGGATAGGATAGGATAGAGGATAGGATAGAGGATAGGATAGGATAGAGGATAGGATAGAGGATTGGATAGGGTAGAGGATAGGATAAGATAAAGGATAGGATAGGATAGAGTATAGGATCGGATTGAGGAAAGGATAGGAATGAGGATGGGATAGGATAGAGGATAGGATAGAATAGAGTATAGGATAGGATAGAGGATAGGATAGGATAGAGGATAGGATAGGATAGAGGATAGGATTGAATTGAGGATAGGATAGGATAGAGGATAGTATAGGATAGAGGATCGGATAGGATAGAGGATAGGATAGGATAGAGGATTGGATAGGATAGAGGATAGGATAGGATAGAGGATAGGATAGGATAGAGGATAGGATAGAGGATAGGATACGATAAGATGATAGGATAGGATAGAGGACAAGATAGGATAGAGGATAGGATAGGATAGAGGATAGGATAGGATAGAGGATAGGATAGGATAGAGGAGAGGATAGGATAGAGGATAGGATAGGATTGAGGATAGGATAGGATTGCGGATAGGATAGGATAGAGGAAAGGACAGGATAGAGGATACTATAGGATAGATTATAGGATAGGGTTGAGGATAGGATACGATAAGAGGATAGGATAGGATAGAGGATAGGATACGATAGAGGATAGGATAGGATAGAGGACAAGATAGGATAGAGGATAGGATAGGATAGAGGATAGGATAGGATAGAGGATAGGATAGGATAGAGGAGAGGATAGGATAGAGGATAGGATAGGATTGAGGATAGGATAGGATTGCGGATAGGATAGGATTGCGGATAGGATACGATAGAGGAAAGGATAGGATAGAGGATACTATAGGATAGATGATAGAATAGGATAGAGGATACGATAGGATTGAGGATAGGATAGGATAGAGGAAAGGATAGGATAGAGGATACTATAGGATAGATTATAGGATAGGGTTGAGGATAGGATAGGATTGAGGATAGGATAGGATTGAGGATAGGATAGGATTGAGGATAGGATTGGATAGAGGATAGGATAGGGGATTGGATTGGATAGAGGGTAGGATGGGATAGAGGATAGGATAGGATAGAGTATAGGATTGGATTGAGGATAGGAAAGGATAGAGGATAGAATAGGATAGAGGATAGGGTAACATAGTGGATAGAATAGGATAGAGGATAGGATAGGATAGAGGATAGGATAGGATAGAGGATAGGATAGGATTGAGGATAGGATAGGAATGAAGATAGGATAGGATTGAGGATAGGATTGGGTAGAGGATAGGATAGGGGATTGGATTGGATAGAGGATAGGATAGGATAGAGGATAGGATAGGATAGAGTATAGGATTGGATTGAGGATAGGATAGAGGATTGGATAGGATAGAGGATAGGACAGGAATGAGGATAGGATAGGATTGGGGATAGGATTGGATAGAGGATAGAATAGGATAGTGGATAGGATACGATAGAAGATTCGATATTGTAGACGAAAGGATAGGATAGAGAATAGGATAGGATAGAGGATAGGATAGAGGATAGGATACGATAAGATGATAGGATAGGATAGAGTACAAGATAGGATAGAGGATAGGATAGGATAGAGGATAGGATAGGATAGAGGATAGGATAGGATAGAGGAGAGGATAGGATAGAGGATAGGATAGGATTGAGGATAGGATAGGATTGCGGATAGGATAGGATAGAGGAAAGGACAGAATAGAGGATACTATAGGATAGATTATAGGATAGGGTTGAGGATAGGATACGATAAGAGGATAGGATAGGATAGAGGATAGGATACGATAGAGGATAGGATAGGATAGAGGACAAGATAGGATAGAGGATAGGATAGGATAGAGGATAGGATAGGATAGAGGATAGGATAGGATAGAGGAGAGGATAGGATAGAGGATAGGATAGGATTGAGGATAGGATAGGATTGCGGATAGGATAGGATAGAGGAAAGGATAGGATAGAGGATACTATAGGATAGATTATAGGATAGGGTTGAGGATAGGATACGAATGAGGATAGTATAGGATTGAGGATAGGATTGGATAGAGGATAGGATAAGATAGAGGATAGGATAGGATTGAGGATACTATAGGATAGATTCTAGGATAGGATTGAGGATAGGATAGGAATGAAGATAGGATTTGATAGAGGATAGGATAGGATAGAGGATAAGATAGGATAGAGGAGAGGATAGGATAGAGGATAGGATAGGATTGCGGATAGGATAGGATAGAGGAAAGGATAGGATAGAGGATACTATAGGATAGATGATAGAATAGGATAGAGGATACGATAGGATTGAGGATAGGATAGGATAGAGGAAAGGATACGATAGAGGATACTATAGGATAGATTATAGGATAGGGTTGAGGATAGGATAGGATTGAGGATAGGATAGGATTGAGGATAGGATAGGATTGAGGATAGGATTGGATAGAGCATAGGATAGGGGATTGGATTGGATAGAGGATAGGATAGGATAGAGGATAGGATAGGATAGAGTATAGGATTGGATTGAGGATAGGAAAGGATAGAGGATAGAATAGGATAGAGGATAGGGTAACATAGTGGATAGAATAGGATAGAGGATCGGATAGGATAGAGGATAGGATAGGATAGAGGATAGGATAGGATTGAGGATAGGATAGGAATGAAGATAGGATAGGATTGAGGATAGGATTGGGTAGAGGATAGGATAGGGGATTGGATTGGATAGAGGATAGGATAGGATAGAGGATAGGATAGGATAGAGTATAGGATTGGATTGAGGATAGGATAGAGGATTGGATAGGATAGAGGATAGGACAGGAATGAGGATAGGATAGGATTGGGGATAGGATTGGATAGAGGATAGAATAGGATAGTGGATAGGATAGGATAGAGGATAGAATAGGATAGAGGATAGAATAGGATAGAGGATTCGATAGGATAGAGGATAGGATACGATAGTTGATAGGATAGGATAGAGGATACGATTGGATTGAGGATAGGATAGGATAGAGGATAGGATTGGATTGAGGATAGGATAGGATAGAGAATAGAATAGGATAGAGGATTGGATAGGATAGAGGATAGGATACGATAGAGGATAGGATAGGATAGAGCATACGAAAGAGGATAGGATAGGATAGGATGGAGAATAGGATAGGATACATGGTATTATGCGGTAGAGGATAGGAGAGGATAGAGGATAGGATAGGGGATTGGATAGGATAGAGGATAGAATAGGATAGAGGATAGGATTGCATAGAGGATAGGATAGGATAGAGGATAGGATAGGATTGAGGATAGGGTAGAGGGTTGGATAGGATAGAAGATAGGATACGATAGAGGATAGGATATGATAGAGGATAGGATAAGTAAGAGGATAGGATAGATTATAGGATAGAGGAAAGGATAGGATTGAGGATGGGATAGGATAGAGGATAGGATAGGATAGAGGACAAGATAGGATAGAGGATAGGATACGATATAGCATACGATAGAGGATATGATACGATATAGCATACGATAGAGGATAGGATAGGATAGAGGATAGGATAGGGGGTTGGATAGGATAGAGGATAGGATATGATAGAGGATAGGATAGGATTGAGGATAGGATAGGATAGGATAGAGAATACGATAGAGGATAGGATAGGATAGAGTATAGGATAGGATAGAGGATAGGATTGGATTGAGGATAGGATAGGATAGGATAGAGAATAGAATAGGATAGAGGATTGGATAGGATAGAGGATAGGATACGATAGAGGATAGGATTGGATTGAGGATAGGAGAGGATAGAGGATAGGATAGGAGATTGGATACGATAGAGGATAGGATACGATATAGAATACGATAGAGGATAGGATACGATATAGCATACGATAGAGGATAGGATAGGATAGATTATAGGATAGAGGAAAGGATAGGATTGAGGATAGGATAGGATAGCGGATAGGATAGGATAGAGGACAGGATAGGATAGAGGATAGGATAGGATAGAGGATAGGATAGAGGATTGGATAGGGTAGAGGATAGGATAAGATAAAGGATACGATAGGATAGAGGATAGGATCGGATTGTGGATAGGATAGGATAGAGGATTGAATAGGATAGAGGATTGGATAGGATAGAGGATAGGATACGATAGAGGATAGGATATGATAGAGGATAGGACTGGATTGAGTGTAGGAGAGGATGGAGGATAGGATAGGGGATTGGATACGATAGAGGATAGGATACGATATAGCATACGATAGTGGATAGGATACGATAGAGCATACGACAGAGGATAGGATAGGATAGAGGATAGGATAGGATAGAGTATAGGATAGGATAGAGGATAGGATAGGATAGAGGATAGGATAGAGGATAGGATGGAGGATTGGATAGGATAGAGGATAGGATACGATAGAGGATAGGATAGGATAGAGGATAGGATTTGATTGAGGATAGGAGAGGATAGAGGATAGGATAGGAGATTGGATACGATAGAGGATAGGATACGATATAGCATACGATAGAGGATATGATACGATATAGCATACGATAGAGGATAGGATAGGATAGAGGATAGGATAGGGGGTTGGATAGGATAGAGGATAGGATATGATAGAGGATAGGATAGGATTGAGGATAGGATAGGATAGGATAGAGAATACTATAGAGGATAGGATAGGATAGGATAGGTTAGAGGGTGGGATATGATAGAGGATAGGATAGGATTGAGGATAGGATAGGATAGTTGATAGGATAGGATAGAGCATACGATAGAGGATAGGATAGGATAGGATGGAGAATAGGATAGGATACATGGTATTATGGGGTAGAGGATAATAGAGGATAGAGGATAGGATAGGGGATTGGATAGGATAGATGATAGAATAGGATAGAGGATAGGATAGCATAGAGGATAGGATAGGATAGAGGATATGATAGGATTGAGGATAGGATAGGATAGCGGATAGGATAGGATAGAGGACAGGATAGGATAGAGGATAGGATAGGATAGAGGATAGGATAGAGGATTGGATATGATAGAGGATAGGATAAGATAAAGGATAGGATAGGATAGAGGATAGGATCGGATTGTGGATAGGATAGGATAGAGGATTGAATAGGATAGTGGATTGGATAGGATAGAGGATAGGATACGATAGAGGATAGGATAGGATAGAGGATATAACTGGATTGAGGATAGGGTAGAGGATTGGATAGGATAGAAGATAGGATACGATAGAGGATAGGATATGATAGAGGATAGGATAATATATGAGATTGGATAGGATAAAGGATAGGATATGATAGAGGATTGGATGCGATAGAAGATACGATATTATAGAGGAATGGATAGGATAGGGAATAGGATTGTATTGAGGATAGGATAGGATAGAGGATAGAATAGGATAGAGGATTCGATAGGATAGAGGATAGGATACGATAGTTGATAGCATAGGATAGAGGATACGATTGGTATGAGGATAGGATAGGATAGAGGATTGGATAGGATAGAGAATACTATAGAGGATAGGATAGGATAGGATAGGATATAGGGTGGGATATGATAGAGGATAGGATAGGATTGAGGCTAGGATAGGATAGTAGATAGGATATGATAGAGCATACGATAGAGGATAGGATAGGATAGGATGGAGGATAGGATACATGGTACTATGGGGTAGAGGATAATATAGGATAGAGGATAGGATAGGGGATTGGATAGGATAGAGAATAGAATAGGATAGAGGATAGGATAGCATAGAGGATAGGATAGGATAGAGGATAGGATTGGATAGAGGATAGGATAGGATAGCGGATAGGATAGGATAGAGACAGGATAGGATAGAGGATAGGATATGATAGAGGATAGGATTGGATAGAGGATAGGATAGGATAGCGGATAGGATAGGATAGAGGACAGGATAGGATAGAGGATAGAATAGGATAGAGGATTGGATAGGATAGAGGATAGAATACGATAGAGGATAGGGTAGGATAGAGGATAGGTTTGGATTGAGTATAGGAGAGGATAGAGGATTGGATAGGATAGAGAATACTACAGAGGATGGGATAGGATAGGATAGAGGATAGGATAATTAAGAGGATAGGATAGATTATAGGATAGAGGAAAGGATAGGATTGAGGATGGGATAGGATAGTTGATAGGATAGGATAGAGCATACGAAAGAGGATAGGATAGGGTAGGATGGAGAATAGGATAGGATACATGGTATTATGGGGTAGAGGATAGGAGAGGATAGAGGATAGGATAGGGGATTGGATAGGATAGAGGATAGGATAGAGGATTGGATAGGATAGAGGATAGGATACGATAGAGGATAGGATAGGATAGAGGATAGGATTGGATTGAGGATAGGAGAGGATAGAGGATAGGATAGGAGATTGGATACGATAGAGGATAGGATACGATATAGCATACGATAGAGGATAGGATACGATATAGCATACGACAGAGGATAGGATAGGATAGAGGATAGGATAGGATAGAGTATAGGATAGGATAGAGGATAGGATAGGATAGAGGATAGGATAGAGGATAGGATGGAGGATTGGATAGGATAGAGGATAGGATACGATAGAGGATAGGATAGGATAGAGGATAGGATTTGATTGAGGATAGGAGAGGATAGAGGATAGGATAGGAGATTGGATACGATAGAGGATAGGATACGATATAGCATACGATAGAGGATAGGATACGATATAGCATACGATAGAGGATAGGATAGGATAGAGGATAGGATAGGATAGAGGATAGGATAGGGGGTTGGATAGGATAGAGGATAGGATATGATAGAGGATAGGATAGGATTGAGGATAGGATAGGATAGTTGATAGGATAGGATAGAGGGTAGGATAGAGGATTGGATAGGATAGAGGATTGGATATGGTAGAGGATAGGATAAGATAGAGGATAGGATAGGATAGAGGATAGGATTGGATTGAGGATAGGATAGGATAGAGAATAGAATAGGATAGAGGATAAGATAGGATAGAGGATAGGATAGGATAGAGGATAGGATAGGATAGAGAATAAGATAGGATACATGGTATAATAGGGTAGAGGATCGGATAGGATAGAGGATTGGATAGGGGATTGGATAGGGTACAGCATATGATAGGATAGAGGATAGGATAGGATAGAGGATAGGATAGGATAGAGGATAGGATAGGATAGAGGATAGGATAGGATAGAGGATAGGATAGGATAGTGGATAGGATAGGATAGAGGATAGGATAGGATAGAGGATAGGATAGGATAGAGGATAGGATAGGATAGAGGATAGGATAGGATAGAGGATAGGATAGGATAGAGGATAGGATAGGATAGAGGATAGGATAGGATAGAGGATAGGATAGGATTGAGGATAGGATAGGATTGAGGATAGGATAGAGGATTGGATGGGATAGAAGATAGGATACGATAGAGGATAGGACATGATAGAGGATAGGATAGGATATGAGATTGGATAGGAAATGAGATTGGATAGGATAGAGGATAGGATAGGATAGAGGATAGGATAGGATACAGGATAGGATAGGATAGAGGATAGGATAGGATAGAGGATAAGATAGGATAGTGGATAGGATTGGATTGAGGATAGGAGAGGATAGAGGATAGGATAGGAGATTGGATACGATAGAGGATAGGATACGATATAGCATACGATCGAGGATAGGATACGATATAGCATACGATAGAGGATAGGATAGGATAGAGGATAGGATAGGATTGAGGATAGGATAGGATTGCGGATAGGATAGGATAGAGGAAAGGATAGGATAGAGGATACTATAGGATAGATTATAGGATAGGGTTGAGGATAGGATAGGATTGAGGATAGGATAGGATTGAGGATAGGATAGGATTGAGGATAGGATTGGATAGAGGATAGGATAGGGGATTGGATTGGATAGAGGATAGGATAGGATAGAGGATAGGATAGGATAGAGTATAGGATTGGATTGAGGATAGGAAAGAATAGAGGATAGAATAGGATAGAGGATAGGGTAACATAGTGGATAGAATAGGATAGAGGATAGGATAGGATAGAGGATAGGATAGGATAGAGGATAGGATAGGATTAAGGATAGGATAGGAATGAAGATAGGATAGGATTGAGGATAGGATTGGGTACAGGATAGGATAGGGGATTGGATTGGATAGAGGATAGGATAGGATAGAGGATAGGATAGGATAGAGTATAGGATTGGATTGAGGATAGGATAGAGGATTGGATAGGATAGAGGATAGGACAGGAATGAGGATAGGATAGGATTGGGGATAGGATTGGATAGAGGATAGAATAGGATAGTGGATAGGATACGATAGAGGATTCGATATTGTAGACGAAAGGATAGGATAGAGAATAGGATAGGATAGAGGATAGGATAGAGGATAGGATACGATAAGATGATAGGATAGGATAGAGGACAAGATAGGATAGAGGATAGGATAGGATAGAGGATAGGATAGGATAGAGGATAGGATAGGATAGAGGAGAGGATAGGATAGAGGATAGGATAGGATTGAGGATAGGATAGGATTGCGGATAGGATAGGATAGAGGAAAGGACAGGATAGAGGATACTATAGGATAGATTATAGGATAGGGTTGAGGATAGGATACGATAAGAGGATAGGATAGGATAGAGGATAGGATACGATAGAGGATAGGATAGGATAGAGGACAAGATAGGATAGAGGATAGGATAGGATAGAGGATAGGATAGGATAGAGGATAGGATAGGATAGAGGAGAGGATAGGATAGAGGATAGGATAGGATTGAGGATAGGATAGGATTGCGGATAGGATAGGATAGAGGAAAGGATAGGATAGAGGATACTATAGGATAGATTATAGGATAGGGTTGAGGATAGGATACGAATGAGGATAGTATAGGATTGAGGATAGGATTGGATAGAGGATAGGATTGAGGATATTATAGGATAGATTCTAGGATAGGATTGAGGATAGGATAGGAATGAAGATAGGATAGGATTGAGGATAGGATTGGATAGAGGATAGGATAGGGGATTGGATTGGATAGAGGATAGGATAGGATAGAGGATAGGATAGGATAGAGTATAGGATTGGATTGAGGATAGGATAGGATAGAGGATAGAATAGGATAGAGGATAGGATAGCATAGTGGATAGGATAGGATAGAGGATAGGATAGGATTGAGGATAGGATAGAGGATACGATAGGACAGAGCATACGATAGAGGATAGGATAGGATAGTGGATTGGAAAGCATAGAGGATAGGATAGGATTGAGGATAGGATAGGATAGAGGATAGGATAGGATAGAGGATAGGATTGAGGATTGGATAGGATAGAGGATTGGATAGGATAGAGGATAGGATAGGATTGAGGATAGGATAGGATAGAGGATAGGATAGGATAGAGGATAGGATAGGATTGAAGATAGGATAGCATAGAGGATAGAATAGGATTGAGGATAGGATAGGATAGAGGATAGGATAGGATAGAGGATAGGATTGGGGATTGGATAGGATAGAGGATTGGATAGGATAGAGGATAGGATAGGATTGAGGATAGGATAGGATAGAGGATAGGATAGGATAGAGGATACTATAGGATAGATTATAGGATAGGATTGAGGATAGGATAGGATAGAGGATACGATAGAGGATTGGATAGGATAGAGGATAGGAAACGATAGACGATAGGATAGGATAGAGGATAGGATTGGATTGAGGAATAGATAGGATAGAGGATAGAATAGGATAGAGGATAGGATAGGATAGAGGATACGATAGGAAAGAGGATAGGATATGATAGAGGATAGAATATGATGGAGGATAGGATAGAGGATAGGATACGATAAGAGGATAGAATAGGATAGAGGATAGGATAGGATTGAGGATAGAATAGGATAGATGATAGGATAGAATAGTGGAGAGGATACGATAGAGGATAGGATAGGATAGAGGATAGGATAGGATAGAGGATAGGATAGGATAGAGGAGAGGATAAGATAGAGGATAGGATAGGATTGAGGATAGGATAGGATTGCGGATAGGATAGGATAGAGGAAAGGATAGGATAGAGGATACTATAGGATAGATTATAGGATAGGGTTGAGGATAGGATACGATAAGAGGATAGGATAGGATAGAGGATAGGATACGATAGAGGATAGGATAGGATAGAGGACAAGATAGGATAGAGGATAGGATAGGATAGAGGATAGGATACGATAGAGGATAGGATAGGATAGAGGACAAGATAGGATAGAGGATAGGATAGGATAGAGGATAGGATAGGATAGAGGATAGGATAGGATAGAGGATAGGATAGGGGGTTGGATAGGATAGAGGATAGGATATGATAGAGGATAGGATAGGATTGAGGATAGGATAGGATAGTTGATAGGATAGGATAGAGGGTAGGATAGAGGATTGGATAGGATAGAGGATTGGATATGGTAGAGGATAGGATAAGATAGAGGATAGGATAGGATAGAGGATAGGATTGGATTGAGGATAGGATAGGATAGAGAATAGAATAGGATAGAGGATAAGATAGGATAGAGGATAGGATAGGATAGAGGATAGGATAGGATAGAGAATAAGATAGGATACATGGTATAATAGGGTAGAGGATCGGATAGGATAGAGGATTGGATAGGGGATTGGATAGGGTACAGCATATGATAGGATAGAGGATAGGATAGGATAGAGGATAGGATAGGATAGAGGATAGGATAGGATAGAGGATAAGATAGGATAGAGGATAGGATAGGATAGAGGATAGGATAGGATAGAGGATAGGATAGGATAGAGGATTCGATAGGATAGAGGATAGGATAGGATAGAGGATAGGATAGGATAGAGGATAGGATAGGATAGAGGATAGGATAGGATAGAGGATAGGATAGGATTGAGGATAGGATAGGATTGAGGATAGGATAGAGGATTGGATGGGATAGAAGATAGGATACGATAGAGGATAGGACATGATAGAGGATAGGATAGGATATGAGATTGGATAGGAAATGAGATTGGATAGGATAGAGGATAGGATAGGATAGAGGATAGGATAGGATACAGGATAGGATAGGATAGAGGATAGGATAGGATAGAGGATAAGATAGGATAGTGGATAGGATTGGATTGAGGATAGGAGAGGATAGAGGATAGGATAGGAGATTGGATACGATAGAGGATAGGATACGATATAGCATACGATCGAGGATAGGATACGATATAGCATACGATAGAGGATAGGATAGGATAGAGGATAGGATAGGGGGTTGGATAGGATAGAGGATAGGATATGATAGAGGATAGGATAGGATTGAGGATAGGATAGGATAGGATAGAGAATACTATAGAGGATAGGATAGGATAGCATAGGATATAGGGTGGGATATGATAGAGGATAGGATAGGATTGAGGATAGGATAGGATAGTTGATAGGATATGATAGAGCATACGATAGAGGATAGGATAGGATAGGATGGAGGATAGGATACATGGTATTATGGGGTAGAGGATAATATAGGATAGAGGATAGGATAGGGGATTGGATAGGATAGAGAATAGAATAGGATAGAGGATAGGATAGCATAGAGGATAGTATAGGATAGAGGATAGGATAGGATTGAGGATACGATAGAGGATTAGGATATGATAGAGGATAGGATAATATATGAGATTGGATAGGATAGAGGATAGGATAGGATAGAGGATAGGATAGGATAGAGGATAGGATAGGATAGAGGATAGGATAGGATAGAGGATAGGATTGGATTGAGGATAGGATAGGATAGAGGATAGTATAGGATAGAGGATCGGATAGGATAGAGGATAGGATAGGATAGAGGATAGGATAAGTAAGAGGATAGGATAGGATAGATTATAGGATAGAGGAAAGGATAGGATTGAGGATGGGATAGGATAGAGGATAGGATAGAATAGAGTATAGGATAGGATAGAGGATAGGACAGGATAGAGGATAGCATAAGTAAGAGGATAGGGTAGGATAGATTATAGGATAGAGGAAAGGATAGGATTGAGGATGGGATAGGATAGAGGATAGGATAGAATAGAGTATAGGATAGGATAGAGGATAGGACAGGATAGAGGAGAGGATAGGATAGAGGATAGGATAGAGGATTGGATAGGATAGAGGACAGGATAGGATAGAGGATAGGATAGAGGATTGGATAGGATAGAGGATAGGATTCGATAGAGGATAGGATAGGATAGAGGATAGGATTGGATAGAGGATAGGATAGGATAGCGGATAGGATAGGATAGAGGATAGGATAGAGGATAGGATAGGATAGAGGATAGGATAGAGGATTGGATAGGGTAGAGGATAGGATAAGATAAAGGATAGGATAGGATAGAGTATAGGATCGGATTGAGGAAAGGATAGGAATGAGGATGGGATAGGATAGAGGATAGGATAGAATAGAGTATAGGATAGGATAGAGGATAGGATAGGATAGAGGATAGGATAGGATAGAGGATAGGATTGGATTGAGGATAGGATAGGATAGAGGATAGTATAGGATAGAGGATCGGATAGGATAGAGGATAGGATAGGATAGAGGATTGGATAGGATAGAGGATAGGATAGGATAGAGGATAGGATAGGATAGAGGATAGGATAGAGGATAGGATACGATAAGATGATAGGATAGGATAGAGGACAAGATAGGATAGAGGATAGGATAGGATAGAGGATAGGATAGGATAGAGGATAGGATAGGATAGAGGAGAGGATAGGATAGAGGATAGGATAGGATTGAGGATAGGATAGGATTGCGGATAGGATAGGATAGAGGAAAGGACAGGATAGAGGATACTATAGGATAGATTATAGGATAGGGTTGAGGATAGGATACGATAAGAGGATAGGATAGGATAGAGGATAGGATACGATAGAGGATAGGATAGGATAGAGGATACGATAGGATTGAGGATAGGATAGGATAGAGGAAAGGATAGGATAGAGGATACTATAGGATAGATTATAGGATAGGGTTGAGGATAGGATAGGATTGAGGATAGGATAGGATTGAGGATAGGATAGGATTGAGGATAGGATTGGATAGAGGATAGGATAGGGGATTGGATTGGATAGAGGATAGGATAGGATAGAGGATAGGATAGGATAGAGTATAGGATTGGATTGAGGATAGGAAAGGATAGAGGATAGAATAGGATAGAGGATAGGGTAACATAGTGGATAGAATAGGATAGAGGATAGGATAGGATAGAGGATAGGATAGGATAGAGGATAGGATAGGATTGAGGATAGGATAGGAATGAAGATAGGATAGGATTGAGGATAGGATTGGGTAGAGGATAGGATAGGGGATTGGATTGGATAGAGGATAGGATAGGATAGAGGATAGGATAGGATAGAGTATAGGATTGGATTGAGGATAGGATAGAGGATTGGATAGGATAGAGGATAGGACAGGAATGAGGATAGGATAGGATTGGGGATAGGATTGGATAGAGGATAGAATAGGATAGTGGATAGGATACGATAGAAGATTCGATATTGTAGACGAAAGGATAGGATAGAGAATAGGATAGGATAGAGGATAGGATAGAGGATAGGATACGATAAGATGATAGGATAGGATAGAGTACAAGATAGGATAGAGGATAGGATAGGATAGAGGATAGGATAGGATAGAGGATAGGATAGGATAGAGGAGAGGATAGGATAGAGGATAGGATAGGATTGAGGATAGGATAGGATTGCGGATAGGATAGGATAGAGGAAAGGACAGAATAGAGGATACTATAGGATAGATTATAGGATAGGGTTGAGGATAGGATACGATAAGAGGATAGGATAGGATAGAGGATAGGATACGATAGAGGATAGGATAGGATAGAGGACAAGATAGGATAGAGGATAGGATAGGATAGAGGATAGGATAGGATAGAGGATAGGATAGGATAGAGGAGAGGATAGGATAGAGGATAGGATAGGATTGAGGATAGGATAGGATTGCGGATAGGATAGGATAGAGGAAAGGATAGGATAGAGGATACTATAGGATAGATTATAGGATAGGGTTGAGGATAGGATACGAATGAGGATAGTATAGGATTGAGGATAGGATTGGATAGAGGATAGGATAAGATAGAGGATAGGATAGGATTGAGGATACTATAGGATAGATTCTAGGATAGGATTGAGGATAGGATAGGAATGAAGATAGGATTTGATAGAGGATAGGATAGGATAGAGGATAAGATAGGATAGAGGAGAGGATAGGATAGAGGATAGGATAGGATTGCGGATAGGATAGGATAGAGGAAAGGATAGGATAGAGGATACTATAGGATAGATGATAGAATAGGATAGAGGATACGATAGGATTGAGGATAGGATAGGATAGAGGAAAGGATACGATAGAGGATACTATAGGATAGATTATAGGATAGGGTTGAGGATAGGATAGGATTGAGGATAGGATAGGATTGAGGATAGGATAGGATTGAGGATAGGATTGGATAGAGGATAGGATAGGGGATTGGATTGGATAGTGGATAGGATAGGATAGAGGATAGGATAGGATAGAGTATAGGATTGGATTGAGGATAGGAAAGGATAGAGGATAGAATAGGATAGAGGATAGGGTAACATAGTGGATAGAATAGGATAGAGGATCGGATAGGATAGAGGATAGGATAGGATAGAGGATAGGATAGGATTGAGGATAGGATAGGAATGAAGATAGGATAGGATTGAGGATAGGATTGGGTAGAGGATAGGATAGGGGATTGGATTGGATAGAGGATAGGATAGGATAGAGGATAGGATAGGATAGAGTATAGGATTGGATTGAGGATAGGATAGAGGATTGGATAGGATAGAGGATAGGACAGGAATGAGGATAGGATAGGATTGGGGATAGGATTGGATAGAGGATAGAATAGGATAGTGGATAGGATACGATAGAAGATTCGATATTGTAGACGAAAGGATAGGATAGAGAATAGGATAGGATAGAGGATAGGATAGAGGATAGGATACGATAAGATGATAGGATAGGATAGAGGACAAGATAGGATAGAGGATAGGATAGGATAGAGGATAGGATAGGATAGAGGATAGGATAGGATAGAGGAGAGGATAGGATAGAGGATAGGATAGGATTGAGGATAGGATAGGATTGCGGATAGGATAGGATAGAGGAAAGGACAGGATAGAGGATACTATAGGATAGATTATAGGATAGGGTTGAGGATAGGATACGATAAGAGGATAGGATAGGATAGAGGATAGGATACGATAGAGGATAGGATAGGATAGAGGACAAGATAGGATAGAGGATAGGATAGGATAGAGGATAGGATAGGATAGAGGATAGGATAGGATAGAGGAGAGGATAGGATAGAGGATAGGATAGGATTGAGGATAGGATAGGATTGCGGATAGGATAGGATAGAGGAAAGGATAGGATAGAGGATACTATAGGATAGATTATAGGATAGGGTTGAGGATAGGATAGGATTGAGGATAGGATAGGATTGAGGATAGGATAGGATTGAGGATAGGATTGGATAGAGGATAGGATAGGGGATTGGATTGGATAGAGGATAGGATAGGATAGAGGATAGGATAGGATAGAGTATAGGATTGGATTGAGGATAGGAAAGAATAGAGGATAGAATAGGATAGAGGATAGGGTAACATAGTGGATAGAATAGGATAGAGGATAGGATAGGATAGAGGATAGGATAGGATAGAGGATAGGATAGGATTGAGGATAGGATAGGAATGAAGATAGGATAGGATTGAGGATAGGATTGGGTAGAGGATAGGATAGGGGATTGGATTGGATAGAGGATAGGATAGGATAGAGGATAGGATAGGATAGAGTATAGGATTGGATTGAGGATAGGATAGAGGATTGGATAGGATAGAGGATAGGACAGGAATGAGGATAGGATAGGATTGGGGATAGGATTGGATAGAGGATAGAATAGGATAGTGGATAGGATACGATAGAGGATTCGATATTGTAGACGAAAGGATAGGATAGAGAATAGGATAGGATAGAGGATAGGATAGAGGATAGGATACGATAAGATGATAGGATAGGATAGAGGACAAGATAGGATAGAGGATAGGATAGGATAGAGGATAGGATAGGATAGAGGATAGGATAGGATAGAGGAGAGGATAGGATAGAGGATAGGATAGGATTGAGGATAGGATAGGATTGCGGATAGGATAGGATAGAGGAAAGGACAGGATAGAGGATACTATAGGATAGATTATAGGATAGGGTTGAGGATAGGATACGATAAGAGGATAGGATAGGATAGAGGATAGGATACGATAGAGGATAGGATAGGATAGAGGACAAGATAGGATAGAGGATAGGATAGGATAGAGGATAGGATAGGATAGAGGATAGGATAGGATAGAGGAGAGGATAGGATAGAGGATAGGATAGGATTGAGGATAGGATAGGATTGCGGATAGGATAGGATAGAGGAAAGGATAGGATAGAGGATACTATAGGATAGATTATAGGATAGGGTTGAGGATAGGATACGAATGAGGATAGTATAGGATTGAGGATAGGATTGGATAGAGGATAGGATAAGATAGAGGATAGGATAGGATTGAGGATATTATAGGATAGATTCTAGGATAGGATTGAGGATAGGATAGGAATGAAGATAGGATAGGATTGAGGATAGGATTGGATAGAGGATAGGATAGGGGATTGGATTGGATAGAGGATAGGATAGGATAGAGGATAGGATAGGATAGAGTATAGGATTGGATTGAGGATAGGATAGGATAGAGGATAGAATAGGATAGAGGATAGGATAGCATAGTGGATAGGATAGGATAGAGGATAGGATAGGATTGAGGATAGGATAGAGGATACGATAGGACAGAGCATACGATAGAGGATAGGATAGGATAGTGGATTGGAAAGCATAGAGGATAGGATAGGATTGAGGATAGGATAGGATAGAGGATAGGATAGGATAGAGTATAGGATAGGATAGAGGATAGGATAGGATTGAAGATACGATAGCATAGAGGATAGAATAGGATTGAGGATAGGATAGGATAGAGGATAGGATAGGATAGAGGATAGGATTGAGGATTGGATAGGATAGAGGATTGGATAGGATAGAGGATAGGATAGGATTGAGGATAGGATAGGATAGAGGATAGGATAGGATAGAGGATAGGATAGGATTGAAGATAGGATAGCATAGAGGATAGAATAGGATTGAGGATAGGATAGGATAGAGGATAGGATAGGATAGAGGATAGGATTGGGGATTGAATAGGATAGAGGATTGGATAGGATAGAGGATAGGATAGGATTGAGGATAGGATAGGATAGAGGATAGGATAGGATAGAGGATACTATAGGATAGATTATAGGATAGGATTGAGGATAGGATAGGATAGAGGATACGATAGAGGATTGGATAGGATAGAGGATAGGAAACGATAGACGATAGGATAGGATAGAGGATAGGATTGGATTGAGGAATAGATAGGATAGAGGATAGAATAGGATAGAGGATAGGATAGGATAGAGGATACGATAGGAAAGAGGATAGGATATGATAGAGGATAGAATATGATGGAGGATAGGATAGAGGATAGGATACGATAAGAGGATAGAATAGGATAGAGGATAGGATAGGATTGAGGATAGAATAGGATAGATGATAGGATAGGATAGTGGAGAGGATACGATAGAGGATAGGATAGGATAGAGGATAGGATAGGATAGAGGATAGGATAGGATAGAGGAGAGGATAAGATAGAGGATAGGATAGGATTGAGGATAGGATAGGATTGCGGATAGGATAGGATAGAGGAAAGGATAGGATAGAGGATACTATAGGATAGATTATAGGATAGGGTTGAGGATAGGATACGATAAGAGGATAGGATAGGATAGAGGATAGGATACGATAGAGGATAGGATAGGATAGAGGACAAGATAGGATAGAGGATAGGATAGGATAGAGGATAGGATACGATAGAGGATAGGATAGGATAGAGGACAAGATAGGATAGAGGATAGGATAGGATAGAGGATAGGATAGGATAGAGGATAGGATAGGATAGAGGAGAGGATAGGATAGAGGATAGGATAGGATTGAGGATAGGATAGGATTGCGGATAGGATAGGATAAGGGAAAGGATAGGATAGAGGATACTATAGGATAGATTATAGGATAGGGTTGAGGATAGGATACGAATGAGGATAGTATAGTATTGAGGATAGGATTGGATAGAGGATAGGATAAGATAGAGGATAGGATAGGATTGAGGATACTATAGGATAGATTCTAGGATAGGATTGAGGATAGGATAGGAATGAGGATAGGATAGCATTGAGGATAG
Source organism: Halictus rubicundus (assembly GCF_050948215.1). Taxonomy (NCBI): domain Eukaryota; kingdom Metazoa; phylum Arthropoda; class Insecta; order Hymenoptera; family Halictidae; genus Halictus; species Halictus rubicundus. The sequence continues at coordinate 98,700 of NW_027488703.1, forward strand.
GATTGGATTGAGGATAGAATAGGTGATTGGATTGGATAGAGGATAGGATAGGATAGAGGATAGGATAGGAAAGAGTATAGGATTGGATTGAGGATAGGATAGGATAGAGGATAGAATAGGATAGAGGATAGGACAGCATAGTGGATAGGATAGGATAGAGGATAGGATAGGATTGAGGATAGGATACAGCATACGATAGAGGATAGGATAGGATAGAGTATAGGACTGGATTGAGGATAGGATGGGATAGAGGATAGAATAGGAAAGAGGATAGGATAGGACACAGGACAGGATAGGATAGAGGATAAGGTAGGATAGAGGATAAGAGAGGATAGAGGATACGATAGGATAGAGGATAGGATATGGTAGAGGGTAGAATAGGATAGGATAGAGGATAGGATAGGATAGAGGAGAGGATAGGATAGAGGATAGGATAGGATTGAGGATAGGATAGGGTTGCGGATAGGATAGGATAGAGGAAAGGATAGGATAGAGGATACTATAGGATAGATTATAGGATAGGGCTGAGGATAGGATAGGAATGAGGATAGGATAGGATTGAGGATAGGATTGGATAGAGGATAGGATAGGTGATTGGATTGGATAGAGGATAGGATAGGATAGAGGATAGGATAGGATAGAGTATAGGATTGGATTGAGGATAGGATAGGATAGAGGATAGAATAGGATAGAGGATAGGATAGCATAGTGGATAGGATAGGATAGAGGATAGGATAGGATTGAGGATAGGATAGAGGATACGATAGGATAGAGCATACGATAGAGGATAGGAAAGGATAGAGTATAGGACTGGATTGAGGATAGGATAGGATAGAGGATAGAATAGGAAAGAGGATAGGATAAGATACAGAACAGGATAGGATAGAGGATAAGGTAGGATAGAGGATAAGATAGGATAGAGGATAGGATAGGATAGAGGATAGGATAGGATAGAGGATAGGATAGGATAGAGGAGAGGATAGGATAGAGGATAGGATAGGATTGAGGATAGGATAGGATTGCGGATAGGATAGGATAGAGGAAAGAATAGGATAGAGGATTCTATAGGATAGATTATAGGATAGGGTTGAGGATAGGATACGAATGAGGATAGGATAGGATTGAGGATAGGATTGGATAGAGGATAGGATAAGATAGAGGATAGGATAGGATTGAGGATAGGATAGGAATGAGGATAGGATAGGATTGAGGATAGGATTGGATAGAGGATAGGATAGGGGATTGGATTGGATAGAGGATATGATAGGATAGAGGATAGGATAGGATAGAGTATAGGATTGGATTGAGGATAGGATTGGATAGAGGATAGAATAGGATAGAGGATAGGATAGCATAGTGGATAGGATAGGATAGAGGATAGGATAGGATTGAGGATAGGATAGAGGATACGATAGGATAGATCATACGATAGAGGATAGGAAAGGATAGAGTATAGGACTGGATTGAGGATAGGATAGGATAGAGGATAGAATAGGAAAGAGGATAGGATAAGATACAGGACAGGATAGGATAGAGGATAAGGTAGGATAGAGGATAAGATAGGATAGAGGATAGGATAGGATAGAGGATAGGATAGGATAGAGGATAGGATATGGTAGAGGATAGAATAGGATTGAGGATAGGACAGGATAGAGTATAGGATTGGATTGAGGATAGGATAGGATAGAGATTAGGATACGATAGAGGATTGGATAGGATACATGGTATTATAGGGTAGAGGATAGGATAGGATAGAGGATAGGATAGGGGATTGGATAGGATAGAGGATAGGAGAGGATAGAGCATACGATAGAGGATGGGATAGGATAGAGGATAGGATAGGATAGAGAATAGGATAGGATAGCGGATAGGATAGGATAGAGGATAGGATAGGATAGAGGATAGGATAGAGGATTGGATAGGATAGAGGATAGGAGAGGAATGAGGATAGGATAGGATTGGGGATAGGATTGGATAGAGGAGAGGATAGGATAGAGGAGAGGATAGGATAGAGGATAGGATAGGATTGAGGATAGGATAGGATTGCGGATAGGATAGGACAGAGGAAAGGATAGGATAGAGGATACTATAGGATAGATTATAGGATAGGGTTGAGGATAGGATAGGAATGAGGATAGGATAGGATTGAGGATAGGATTGGATAGATGATAGGATAGGTGATTGGATTGGATAGAGGATAGGATAGGATAGAGGATAGGATAGGATAGAGTATAGGATTGGATTGAGGATAGGATAGGATAGAGGATAGAATAGGATAGAGGATAGGATAGCATAGTGGATAGGATAGGATAGAGGATTGGATAGGATTGAGGATAGGATAAAGGATACGATAGGATAGAGCATACGATAGAGGATAGGATAGGATAGAGTATAGGATAGGATAGAGGAGAGGATAGGATAGAGGATAGGATAGGATTGAGGATAGGATAGGATAGAGGATAGGATAGGATAGAGGAGAGGATATAATCGAGGATAGGATAGGATAGTGGATACGATAGGATAGAGGATAGGATATGGTAGAGGGTAGAATAGGATAGGATAGAGGATAGGATAGGATTGAGGATACTATAGGATAGATTATTGGATAGGATTGAGGATAGGACATGAATGAGGATAATATAGGATTGGGGATAGGATTGGATAGAGGATAGGATAGGATAGTGGATAGGATACGATAGAAGATTCGATATTATAGACGAAAGGATAGGATAGAGAATAGGATAGGATAGGGGATAGGATAGCATAGAGGATAGGATAGGATAGGATAGAGGATAAAATATGCTAGAGGATAGGATAGCATAGAGGATAGGATAGGATACAGTATAGGACAAGATTGAGGATAGGATAGAGGATTGGATATGGTAGAAGATCGAATACGATAGAGGATAGGATAGGAGAGAACATACGATAGAGGATAGGATAGGATAGAGCATACGATAGAGGATAGGATAGGATAGAGTATAGGATTGGAATGAGGATAGGATACAATAGAGGATGGAATAGGATAGAGGATAGGATAGCATAGAGGACAGGATAGGATAGAGGATAGGATACGATAAGATGATAGAATAGGATAGAGGATAGGATAGGATTGAGGATAGGATAGGATAGAGGATAGGATAGGATAGAGGAGAGGATAGGATAGGATTGAGGATAGGATAGGATTGAGGATAGGATAGGATTGCGGATGGGATAGGATAGAGCAAAGGATAGGATAGAGGATACTATAGGATAGATTATACGATAGGTTTGAGGATAGGATAGGAATGAGGATAGGATAGGATTGAGGATAGGATTGGATAGAGGATAGGATAGGATAGAGGATAGGATAGGATTGAGGATAGGATAGGATTGAGGATAGGATAGGATTGAGGATAGGGTAGGATAGAGGATAGGATAGGATTGTGGATAGGATTGAGGATTGGATAGGATAGAAGATTGGATGGGATAGAGGATAGGATAGGATAGAGGATAGGATAGGATAGAGGATACTATAGGATAGAGGATAGGATAGGACTGAGGATAGGATAGGAATGAGGATAGGATAGGATTGAGGGTATGATAGGGGATTGGATAGTATGGACGATAGGATAGGATGGACGATAGGATAGGATAGGATTGAGGATAGGATAGGATAGAATATAGGATAGGATAGAGGATAGGATAGGATACAGGAGAGGATAGGATAGAGGATAGGATAGTATTGAGGATAAGATAAGATAGAGGATAGGATGGGATAGAGGATATAATATGATAGATTATAGCATATGCTAGAGGATAGGATAGTATTGAGGATAGGATAGGATAGAGGATAGGAAAGAGGATAGGATAGGATAGAGGATAGTATAGAGTAGAGGACAGGATAGGATAGAGGATACTATAGGATAGAATATAGGATACAATTGAGGATAGGATAGGAATGAGGATAGGATCGGATTGTGGATAGGATTGAGGATTTGATAGGATTGCGGATGGGACAGGATAGAGCAAAGGACAGGATAGAGGACACTATAGGATAGATTATACGATAGGGTTGAGGATAGGATAGGAATGAGGACAGGATAGGATTCAGGATAGGGTAGGATAGAGGATACTATAGGATTGATTATAGGATAGGAATGAGTATAGGATAGGATAGAGAATAGGATAGGATAGAGGATAGGATAGCATAGAGGATAGGATAGGATAGGATAGAGGATAAAATATGCTAGAGGATAGGATAGCATAGAGGATAGGATAGGATACAGTATAGGACAAGATTGAGGATAGGATAGAGGATTGGATATGGTAGAAGATCGAATACGATAGAGGATAGGATAGGATAGAGCATACGATAGAGGATAGGATAGGATAGAGCATACGATAGAGGATAGGATAGGATAGAGTATAGGATTGGATTGAGGATAGGATACAATAGAGGATGGAATAGGATAGAGGATAGGATAGCATAGAGGACAGGATAGGATAGAGGATAGGATACGATAAGATGATAGAATAGGATAGAGGATAGGATAGGATTGAGGATAGGATGGGATAGAGGATAGGATAGGATAGAGGAGAGGATAGGATAGAGGATAGGATAGGATTGAGGATAGGATAGGATTGAGGATAGGATAGGATTGCGGATGGGATAGGATAGAGCAAAGGATAGGATAGAGGATACTATAGGATAGATTATACGATAGGTTTGAGGATAGGATAGGAATGAGGATAGGATAGGATTGAGGATAGGATTGGATAGAGGATAGGATAGGATAGAGGATAGGATAGGATTGAGGATAGGATAGGATTGAGGATAGGATAGGATTGAGGATAGGGTAGGATAGAGGATAGGATAGGATTGTGAATAGGATTGAGGATTGGATAGGATAGAAGATTGGATGGGATAGAGGATAGGATAGGATAGAGGATAGGATAGGATAGAGGATACTATAGGATAGAGGATAGGATAGGACTGAGGATAGGATAGGAATGAGGATAGGATAGGATTGAGGGTATGATAGGGGATTGGATAGTATGGACGATAGGATAGGATGGACGATAGGATAGGATAGGATTGAGGATAGGATAGGATAGAATATAGGATAGGATAGAGGATAGGATAGGATACAGGAGAGGATAGGATAGAGGATAGGATAGTATTGAGGATAAGATAAGATAGAGGATAGGATGGGATAGAGGATATAATATGATAGATTATAGCATATGCTAGAGGATAGGATAGTATTGAGGATAGGATAGGATAGAGGAGAGGATAGGATAGAGGATAGGATAGGATTGAGGATAGGATAGGATAGAGGATAGGATAGGATTGCGGTTGGGACAGGATAGAGCAAAGGATAGGATAGAGGACATTATAGGATAGATTATACGATAGGGTTGAGGATAGGATAGGAATGAGGATAGGATAGGATTGAGGGTAGGATAGGGGATTGGATAGGATGGACGATAGGATAGGATGGAGGATAGGATAGGATAGGATTGAGGATAGGATAGGATAGAGGAAAGGATAGGATAGAGAATAGAATAGGATAGAGGATAGGATAGAGGATAGGATAGGATAGAGGATAGTATAGAATAGAGGACAGGATAGGATAGAGGATACTATAGGATAGAATATAGGATACAATTGAGGATAGGATAGGAATGAGGATAGGATCGGATTGTGGATAGGATTGAGGATTGGATAGGATTGCGGATGGGACAGGATAGAGCAAAGGACAGGATAGAGGACACTATAGGATAGATTATACGATAGGGTTGAGGATAGGATAGGAATGAGAATAGGATAGGATCCAGGATAGGGTAGGATAGAGGATACTATAGGATTGATTATAGGATAGGAATGAGTATAGGATAGGATAGAGAATAGAATAGGATAGAGGATAGGATAGAGGATAGGTTACGATAAGAGGATAGGATAGGATAGAGGAAAGGATAGGATAGAGAATAGAATAGGATAGAGGATAGGATAGAGGATAGGATAGGATAGAGGATAGTATAGAATAGAGGACAGGATAGGATAGAGGAGAGGATAGGATAGATAATAGGATAGGATTGAGGATAGGAAAGGATTGAGGACAGGATAGGATTGCGGATGGGACAGGATAGAGCAAAGGATAGGATAGAGGACATTATAGGATAGATTATACGATAGGGTTGAGGATAGGATAGGAATGAGGATAGGATAGGATTGAGGATAGGATTGGATAGAGGATAGGATAGGTGATTGGATTGGATAGAGGATAGGATAGGATAGAGGATAGGATAGGATAGAGGATAGGATAGGATAGAGGATAGGATAGGATAGAGGAGAGGATAGGATAGACGATAGGATAGGATTGAGGATAGGATAGGATTGCGGATAGGATAGGATAGAGGAAAGGATAGGATAGAGGATACTATAGGATAGATTATAGGATAGGGTTGAGGATAGGATAGGAATGAGGATAGGATAGGATTGAGGATAGGATTGGATAGAGGATAGGATAGGTGATTGGATTGGATAGAGGATAGGATAGGATAGAGGATAGGATAGGATAGAGTATAGGATTGGATTGAGGATAGGATAGGATAGAGGATAGAATAGGATAGAGGATAGGATAGCATAGTGGATAGGATAGGATAGAGGATTGGATAGGATTGAGGATAGGATAGAGGATACGATAGGATAGAGCATACGATAGAGGATAGGATAGGATAGAGTATAGGATAGGATAGAGGAGAGGATAGGATAGAGGATAGGATAGGATTGAGGATAGGATAGGATAGAGGATAGGATAGGATAGAGGAGAGGATAGGATAGAGGATAGGATAGGATAGAATATAGGATAGGATAGAGGATAGGATAGGATACAGGAGAGGATAGGATAGAGGATAGGATAGTATTGAGGATAAGATAAGATAGAGGATAGGATGGGATAGAGGATATAATATGATAGATTATAGCATATGCTAGAGGATAGGATAGTATTGAGGATAGGATAGGATAGAGGAGAGGATAGGATAGAGGATAGGATAGGATTGAGGATAGGATAGGATAGAGGATAGGATAGGATAGAGGAGAGGATATGGTAGAGGGTAGAATAGGATAGGATAGAGGATAGGATAGGATTGAGGATACTATAGGATAGATTATTGGATAGGATTGAGGATAGGACATGAATGAGGATAATATAGGATTGGGGATAGGATTGGATAGAGGATAGGATAGGATAGTGGATAGGATACGATAGAAGATTCGATATTATAGACGAAAGGATAGGATAGAGAATAGGATAGGATAGAGGATAGGATAGCATAGAGGATAGGATAGGATAGGATAGAGGATAAAATATGCTAGAGGATAGGATAGCATAGAGGATAGGATAGGATACAGTATAGGACAAGATTGAGGATAGGATAGAGGATTGGATATGGTAGAAGATCGAATACGATAGAGGATAGGATAGGATAGAGCATACGATAGAGGATAGGATAGGATAGAGCATACGATAGAGGATAGGATAGGATAGACTATAGGATTGGATTGAGGATAGGATACAATAGAGGATGGAATAGGATAGAGGATAGGATAGCATAGAGGACAGGATAGGATAGAGGATAGGATACGATAAGATGATAGAATAGGATAGAGGATAGGATAGTATTGAGGATAGGATAGGATAGAGGATAGGATAGGATAGAGGAGAGGATAGGATAGAGGATAGGATAGGATTGAGGATAGGATAGGATTGAGGATAGGATAGGATTGCGGATGGGATAGGATAGAGCAAAGGATAGGATAGAGGATACTATAGGATAGATTATACGATAGGTTTGAGGATAGGATAGGAATGAGGATAGGATAGGATTGAGGATAGGATTGGATAGAGGATAGGATAGGATAGAGGATAGGATAGGATTGAGGATAGGATAGGATTGAGGATAGGATAGGATTGAGGATAGGGTAGGATAGAGGATAGGATAGGATTGTGGATAGGATTGAGGATTGGATAGGATAGAAGATTGGATGGGATAGAGGATAGGATAGGATAGAGGATAGGAGAGGATAGAGGATACTATAGGATAGAGGATAGGATAGGACTGAGGATAGGATAGGAATGAGGATAGGATAGGATTGAGGGTATGATAGGGGATTGGATAGTATGGACGATAGGATAGGATGGACGATAGGATAGGATAGGATTGAGGATAGGATAGGATAGAATATAGGATAGGATAGAGGATAGGATAGGATACAGGAGAGGATAGGATAGAGGATAGGATAGTATTGAGGATAAGATAAGATAGAGGATAGGATGGGATAGAGGATATAATATGATAGATTATAGCATATGCTAGAGGATAGGATAGTATTGAGGATAGGATAGGATAGAGGAGAGGATAGGATAGAGGATAGGATAGGATTGAGGATAGGATAGGATAGAGGATAGGATAGGATAGAGGAGAGGATAGGATAGATAATAGGATAGGATTGAGGATAGGATAGGATTGAGGATAGGATAGGATTGCGGTTGGGACAGGATAGAGCAAAGGATAGGATAGAGGACATTATAGGATAGATTATACGATAGGGTTGAGGATAGGATAGGAATGAGGATAGGATAGGATTGAGGGTAGGATAGGGGATTGGATAGGATGGACGATAGGATAGGATGGAGGATAGGATAGGATAGAGGAAAGGATAGGATAGAGAATAGAATAGGATAGAGGATAGGATAGAGGATAGGATAGGATAGAGGATAGTATAGAATAGAGGACAGGATAGGATAGAGGATACTATAGGATAGAATATAGGATACAATTGAGGATAGGATAGGAATGAGGATAGGATCGGATTGTGGATAGGATTGAGGATTGGATAGGATTGCGGATGGGACAGGATAGAGCAAAGGACAGGATAGAGGACACTATAGGATAGATTATACGATAGGGTTGAGGATAGGATAGGAATGAGGATAGGATAGGATTCAGGATAGGGTAGGATAGAGGATACTATAGGATTGATTATAGGATAGGAATGAGTATAGGATAGGATAGAGAATAGAATAGGATAGAGGATAGGATAGAGGATAGGTTACGATAAGAGGATAGGATAGGATAGAGGATAGTATAGGATAGAGGATAGGATAGGATAGAGGATACTATAGGATAGAGGATAGGATAGGACTGAGGATGGGATAGGAATGAGGATAGGATAGGATTGAGGATAGGATAGGATTGCGGATAGGATAGGATAGAGGAAAGGATAGGATAGAGGATACTATAGGATTGATTATAGGATAGGAATGAGTATAGGATAGGATAGAGAATAGAATAGGATAGAGGATAGGATAGAGGATAGGTTACGATAAGAGGATAGGATAGGATAGAGGATAGTATAGGATAGAGGATAGGATAGGATAGAGGATACTATAGGATAGAGGATAGGATAGGACTGAGGATAGGATAGGAATGAGGATAGGATAGGATTGAGGATAGGATAGGATTGCGGATAGGATAGGATAGAGGAAAGGATAGGATAGAGGATACTATAGGATAGAGGATAGGATAGGATTGAGGATAGGATTGGATAGAGGATAGGATAGGATAGAGGATAGGATAGGATAGAGGATAGGATAGGATTGAGGATAGGATAGGATTGAGGATAGGATAGGATAGAGGATAGGATAGGATAGAGGATACGATAGGGGATTGGATTGGATTGGATAGAGGATAGGATAGGATAGAGGATAGGATAGGATAGAGGATAGGATAGGATAGAGTATAGGATTGGATTGAGGATAGGATAGGATTGAGTATAGGATAGAGGATTGGATAGGATAGAGGATTGGACAGGATAGAAGATAGGATACGATAGAGGATAGGATATGATAGAGGATAGGATAGGATAGAGGATAAGATAGCATAGTGGATAGGATAAGATAGAGGATAGGATAGAATAGAGGACAGGATAGGATAGAGGATAAGATAGGATAGAGGATAGGATAGGATAGAGGACAGGATAGGATAGAGGATAAGATAGGATAGAGGATAGGATAGGATAGAGGATAGGATAGGATAGAGGATAGGATAGGATAGAGGATAGGATAGAGGATAGGATAGGATAGAGGATAGGATAGGACAGAGGATACAATAGGATAGAGGATTGGATAGGGGATTGGATAGGATAGAGGATAGGATAGGATAGGGTATACGATACAGGATAGGATAGGATAGAGTATAGGATTGGACTGAGGATAAGATAGGATAGACGATAGAATAGGATAGAGGATAGGATAGCATAGTGGATAGGATAGGATTGAGGATAAGATAGGATAGAGGATACTATAGCATAGAATATAGGATACAATTGAGGATAGGATAGGAATGAGGATAGGATAGGATTGAGGATAGGATAGAGGATTGGATAGGGTAGAAGATTGGATGGGATAGAGGATAGGATAGGATAGAGGATAGTATAGGATAGAGGATACTATAGGATAGAGGATAGGATAGGATTGAGGATAGGGTAGGATAGAGGATAGGATAGGATAGAGGATAGGATAGGATAGAGGATAGGATAGGATTGAGGATAGGATAGGATTGAGGATAGGATAGGATAGAGGATAAGATAGGGGATTGGATTGGATAGAGGATAGGATAGGATAGAGGATAGGATAGGATAGAGGATAGGATAGGATTGAGGATAGGGTAGGATAGAGGAAAGGATAGGATAGAGGATACTATAGGATAGATTATAGGATAGGGTTGAGGATAGGATAGGAAGGAGGATAGGATAGGATTGAGGATAAGATTGGATAGAGGATAGGATAGGATAGAGGATAGGATAGGATTGAGGATACTATAGGATAGATTATAGGATAGGATTGAGGATAGGATAGGAATGAGGATATGATAGGATTGAGGATAGGATTGGATAGAGGATCGGATAGGATAGGATAGAGGATAGGATAGGATTGAGGATACTATAGGATAGATTATAGGATAGGATTGAGGATAGGATAGGAATGAGGATAGGATAGGATTGCGGATAGGATAGGATAGAGTATAGGATTGGATTGAGGATAGGATAGGATAGAGGATAGAATAGGATAGAGGATAGGATAGCATAGTGGATAGGATAGGATTGAGGATAGGATAGAGGATTGGATATGATAGAAGATCGAATACGATAGAGGATAGGATATGATAGAGGATAGGATAGGATGGAGTATAGGATTGGATTGAGGATAGATAGGATAGAGGATAGAATAGGATAGAGGATAGGATAGCATAGAGGATAGGATAGGATAGAGGATAGGATAGGATTGAGGATAGGATAGAGGATAGGATAGCATAGAGGATAGGATAGGATAGAGGATAGGATAGGATTGAGTATAGGATAGAGGATTGGATAGGATAGAGGATTGGACAGGATAGAAGATAGGATACGATAGAGGATAGGATATGATAGAGGATAGGATAGGATAGAGGATAAGATAGCATAGTGGATAGGATAAGATAGAGGAATAGGATAGAATAGAGGACAGGATAGGATAGAGGATAAGATAGGATAGAGGATAGGATAGGATAGAGGACAGGATAGGATTGCGGATAGGATAGGATAGAGGAAAGGATAGGATAGAGGATACTATAGGATAGATTATAGGATAAGGTTGAGGATAGGATAGGAAGGAGGATAGGATAGGATTGAGGATAAGATTGGATAGAGGATAGGATAGGATAGAGGATAGGATAGGATTGAGGATACTATAGGATAGATTATAGGATAGGATTGAGGATAGGATAGGATAGAGGATAAGATAGGATAGAGGATAGGATAGGATAGAGGATAGGATAGGATAGAGGATAGGATAGGATAGAGGATAGGATAGGATAGAGGATAGGATAGGACAGAGGATACAATAGGATAGAGGATTGGATAGGGGATTGGATAGGATAGAGGATAGGATAGGATAGGGTATACGATACAGGATAGGATAGGATAGAGTATAGGATTGGACTGAGGATAAGATAGGATAGACGATAGAATAGGATAGAGGATAGGATAGCATAGTGGATAGGATAGGATTGAGGATAAGATAGGATAGAGGATACTATAGCATAGAATATAGGATACAATTGAGGATAGGATAGGAATGAGGATAGGATAGGATTGAGGATAGGATAGAGGATTGGATAGGGTAGAAGATTGGATGGGATAGAGGATAGGATAGGATAGAGGATAGTATAGGATAGAGGATACTATAGGATAGAGGATAGGATAGGATTGAGGATAGGGTAGGATAGAGGATAGGATAGGATAGAGGATAGGATAGGATAGAGGATAGGATAGGATTGAGGATAGGATAGGATTGAGGATAGGATAGGATAGAGGATAAGATAGGGGATTGGATTGGATAGAGGATAGGATAGGATAGAGGATAGGATAGGATAGAGGATAGGATAGGATTGAGGATAGGGTAGGATAGAGGAAAGGATAGGATAGAGGATACTATAGGATAGATTATAGGATAGGGTTGAGGATAGGATAGGAAGGAGGATAGGATAGGATTGAGGATAAGATTGGATAGAGGATAGGATAGGATAGAGGATAGGATAGGATTGAGGATACTATAGGATAGATTATAGGATAGGATTGAGGATAGGATAGAAATGAGGATATGATAGGATTGAGGATAGGATTGGATAGAGGATCGGATAGGATAGGATAGAGGATAGGATAGGATTGAGGATACTATAGGATAGATTATAGGATAGGATTGAGGATAGGATAGGAATGAGGATAGGATAGGATTGCGGATAGGATAGAATAGAGTATAGGATTGGATTGAGGATAGGATAGGATAGAGGATAGAATAGGATAGAGGATAGGATAGCATAGTGGATAGGATAGGATTGAGGATAGGATAGAGGATTGGATATGATAGAAGATCGAATACGATAGAGGATAGGATAGGATGGAGTATAGGATTGGATTGAGGATAGATAGGATAGAGGATAGAATAGGATAGAGGATAGGATAGCATAGAGGATAGGATAGGATAGAGGATAGGATAGGATTGAGGATAGGATAGAGGATAGGATAGCATAGAGGATAGGATAGGATAGAGGATAGGATAGGATTGAGTATAGGATATAGGATTGGATAGGATAGAGGATTGGACAGGATAGAAGATAGGATACGATAGAGGATAGGATATGATAGAGGATAGGATAGGATAGAGGATAAGATAGCATAGTGGATAGGATAAGATAGAGGAATAGGATAGAATAGAGGACAGGATAGGATAGAGGATAAGATAGGATAGAGGATAGGATAGGATAGAGGACAGTATAGGATTGCGGATAGGATAGGATAGAGGAAAGGATAGGATAGAGGATACTATAGGATAGATTATAGGATAAGGTTGAGGATAGGATAGGAAGGAGGATAGGATAGGATTGAGGATAAGATTGGATAGAGGATAGGATAGGATAGAGGATAGGATAGGATTGAGGATACTATAGGATAGATTATAGGATAGGATTGAGGATAGGATAGGATAGAGGATAAGATAGGATAGAGGATAGGATAGGATAGAGGATAGGATAGGATAGAGGATAGGATAGGATAGAGGATAGGATAGGATAGAGGATAGGATAGGACAGAGGATACGATAGGATAGAGGATTGGATAGGTGATTGGATAGCATAGAGGATAGGATAGGATAGGGTATACGATACAGGATAGGATAGGATAGAGTATAGGATTGGACTGAGGATAAGATAGGATAGACGATAGAATAGGATAGAGGATAGGATAGCATAGTGGATAGGATAGGATAGAGGATACGATAGGAAAGAGGATAGGATATGATAGATGATAGAATAGGATGGAGGATAGGATAGAGGATAGGATACGATAAAAGGATAGAATAGGATAGAGGATAGGATAGGATTGAGGATAGGATAGGATAGAGGATAGGATAGGATAGTGGAGAGGATAGGATAGAGGATAGGATAGGATTGAGGATAGGATATGATAGAGGATAGGATAGGATAGAGGATACTATAGGATAGATTATAGGATATGATAGAGGATAGGATAGTATTGAGGATAGGATAGGATAGAGGAGAGGATAGGATAGGGGATAGGATAGGATTGAGGATAGGATAGGATTGTGGATAGGATAGGATAGAGGAAAGGATAGGATAGACGATAGGATAGGATTGAGGATAGGATAGGATTGCGGATAGGATAGGATAGAGGAAAGGATAGGATAGAGGATACTATAGGATAGATTATAGGATAGGAATGAGTATAGGATAGGATTGAGGATAGGATTGGATAGAGGATAGGATAGGATAGAGGAAAGGATAGTATAGAGGATACTATAGGATAGATTATAGGATAGGATTGAGGATAGGATAGGAATGAGGATAGGATAGGATTGAGGATAGGATAGGATAGAGGATACGATAGAGGATTGGATAGGATAAAGGACAAGATAGGATAGAGGATAGGATAGGATAGACGATAGGATAGGATAGAGGATAGGATAGGATAGAGGATAGAATAGGAAATAGGATAGGATAGCATAGAGGATAGGATAGGATAGAGGATAGGACAAGATTGAGGATAGGATAGAGGATTGGATATGATAGAAGATCGAATACGATAGAGGATAGGATATGATAGAGGATAGGATAGGATGGAGGATAGGATTGGATTGAGGATAGATAGGATAGAGGATAGGATAGAATAGAGGACAGGATAAGATAGAGGATAAGATAGGATAGAGGATAGGATAGGATAGAGGACAGGATAGGATAGAGGATAAGGTAGGATAGAGGATAAGAAAGGATAGAGGATACGATAGGATAGAGGATAGGATATGGTAGAGGATAGAATAGGATTGAGGATAGGACAGGATAGAGTATAATATTGGATTGAGGATAGGATAGGATAGAGATTAGGATACGATAGAGGATTGGATTGGATACATGGTATTATAGGGTAGAGGATAGGATAGGATAGAGGATAGGATAGGGGATTGGATAGGATAGAGGATAGGATAGGATAGAGCATACGATAGAGGATAGGATAGGATAGAGGATAGGATAGGATAGAGGATTTGATACGATAGAGGATAGGATAGGATAGAGGATGGTATAGGATAGAGGATACTATAGGATAGAGGATAGGATAGGATTGAGGATAGGATAGGATAGAGGATAGGATAGGATAGAGGATAGGATAGGATTGAGGATAGGATAGGATAGAGGATAGGATAGGATAGAGGATACGATAGGGGATTGGATTGGATAGAGGATAGGATAAGATAGAGGATAGGATAGGATAGAGTATAGGATTGGATTGAGGATAGGATAGGATAGAGGATAGAATAGGATAGAGGATAGGATAGCATAGTGGATAGGATAGGATTGAGGATAAGATAGGATAGAGGATACTATAGGATAGAATATAGGATACAATTGAGGATAGGATAGGAATGAGGATAGGATAGGATTGAGGATAGGATAGAGGATTGGATAGGATAGAAGATTGGATGGGATAGAGGATAGGATAGGATAGAGGATAGTATAGGATAGAGGATACTATAGGATAGAGTATAGGATAGGATTGAGGATAGGATAGGATAGAGGATAGGATAGGATAGAGGATAGGATAGGATAGAGAATAGGATAGGATTGAGGATAGGATAGGATTGAGGATAGGATAGGATAGAGGATAGGATAGGATAGAGGATAAGATAGGGGATTGGATTGGATAGAGGATAGAATAGGAAATAAGATAGGATAGCATAGAGGATAGGATAGGATAGAGGATAGGATAGGATAGATTATAGGATATGATATAGGATAGGATAGTATTGAGGATAGGATAGGATAGATGAGAGGATAGGATAGAGGATAGGATAGGATTGAGGATAGGATAGGATTGTGGATAGGATAGGATAGAGGAAAGGATAGGATAGAGGATAGGATAGGATTGAGGATACGATAGGATTGCGGATAGGATAGGATAGAGGAAAGGATAGGATAGAGGATACTATAGGATAGATTATAGGATAGGAATGACTATAGGATAGGATTGAGGATAGGATTGGATAGAGGATAGGATAGGATAGAGGAAAGGATAGGATAGAGGATACTATAGGATAGATTATAGGATAGGATTGAGTATAGGATAGGATTGAGGATAGGATTGGATAGAGGATAGGATAGGATAGAGGATAGGATAGGATTGAGGATACTATTGGATAGATTATAGGATAGGATTGAGGATAGGATAGGAATGAGGATAGGATAGGATTGAGGATAGGATAGGATAGAGGATACGATAGAGGATAGGATAGGATAGAGGATAGGATAGGGTAGTGGAAAGGATAGGATAGAGGATAGGATAGGATTGAGGATAGGATATGATAGAGGATAGGATAGGATAGAGGATACTATAGGATAGATTATAGGATAGGATTGAGGATAGGATAGGAATGAGGATAGGATAGGATTGAGGATAGGATAGGATGGAGGATACGATAGAGGATTGGATAGAATAGAGGATAGGATACGATAGAGGATAGGATAGGATAGAGGATAGGATTGGATTGAGGATAGATAGGATAGAGGATAGAATAGGATAGAGGATAGGATAGGATAGAGGATACGATAGGAAAGAGGATAGGATATGATAGATGATAGAATAGGATGGAGTATAGGATAGAGGATAGGATACGATAAAAGGATAGAATAGGATAGAGGATAGGATAGGATTGAGGATAGGATAGGATAGAGGATAGGATAGGATAGTGGAGAGGATAGGATAGAGGATAGGATAGGATTGAGGATAGGATATGATAGAGGATAGGATAGGATAGAGGATACTATAGGATAGATTATAGGATATGATAGAGGATAGGATAGTATTGAGGATAGGATAGGATAGAGGAGAGGATAGGATAGAGGATAGGATAGGATTGAGGATAGGATAGGATTGTGGATAGGATAGGATAGAGGAAAGGATATGATAGACGATAGGATAGGATTGAGGATAGGATAGGATTGCGGATAGGATAGGATAGAGGATAGGATAGGATAGACGATAGGATAGGATAGAGGATAGGATAGGATAGAGGATAGAATAGGAAATAGGATAGGATAGCATAGAGGATAGGATAGGATAGAGGATAGGACAAGATTGAGGATAGGATAGAGGATTGGATAGGATAGAAGATTTTATGGGATAGAGGATAGGATAGGATAGAGGATAGTATAGGATAGAGGATACTATAGGATAGAGGATAGGATAGGATTGAGGATAGGATAGGATAGAGGATAGGATAGGATAGAGGATAGGATAGGATAGAGGATAGGATAGGATTGAGGATAGGATAGGATTGAGGATAGGATAGGATAGAGGATAGGATAGGATAGAGGATAAGATAGGGGATTGGATTGGATAGAGGATAGAATAGGAAATAAGATACGATAGCATAGAGGATAGGATAGGATAGAGGATAGGATAGGATAGATTATAGGATATGATATAGGATAGGATAGTATTGAGGATAGGATAGGATAGATGAGAGGATAGGATAGAGGATAGGATAGGATTGAGGATAGGATAGGATTGTGGATAGGATAGGATAGAGGAAAGGATAGGATAGAGGATAGGATAGGATTGAGGATACGATAGGATTGCGGATAGGATAGGATAGAGGAAAGGATAGGATAGAGGATACTATAGGATAGATTATAGGATAGGAATGAGTATAGGATAGGATTGAGGATAGGATTGGATAGAGGATAGGATAGGATAGAGGAAAGGATAGGATAGAGGATACTATAGGATAGATTATAGGATAGGATTGAGTATAGGATAGGATTGAGGATAGGATTGGATAGAGGATAGGATAGGATAGAGGATAGGATAGGATTGAGGATACTATTGGATAGATTATAGGATAGGATTGAGGATAGGATAGGAATGAGGATAGGATAGGATTGAGGATAGGATAGGATAGAGGATACGATAGAGGATAGGATAGGATAGAGGATAGGATAGGATAGTGGAAAGGATAGGATAGAGGATAGGATAGGATTGAGGATAGGATATGATAGAGGATAGGATAGGATAGAGGATACTATAGGATAGATTATAGGATAGGATTGAGGATAGGATAGGAATGAGGATAGGATAGGATTGAGGATAGGATAGGATGGAGGATACGATAGAGGATTGGATAGAATAGAGGATAGGATACGATAGAGGATAGGATAGGATAGAGGATAGGATTGGATTGAGGATAGATAGGATAGAGGATAGAATAGGATAGAGGATAGGATAGGATAGAGGATACGATAGGAAAGAGGATAGGATATGATAGATGATAGAATAGGATAGAGGATAGGATAGCATAGAGGATAGGATAGGATAGAGGATAGGATAGGATTGAGGATAGGATAGAGGATAGGATAGCATAGAGGATAGGATAGGATAGAGGATAGGATAGGATTGAGGATAGGATATGATAGAGGATAGAATAGGATAGAGGATAAGATAGCATAGTGGATAGGATAAGATAGAGGACAGGATAGGATAGAGGATAAGATAGGATAGAGGATAGGATAGGATAGAGGACAGGATAGGATAGAGAATAAGATAGGATAGAGGATAGGGTAGGATAGAGGATAGGATAGGAAAGAGGATAGGATATGATAGAGGATAGAATAGGATGGAGGATAGGATAGAGGATAGGATACGATAAAAGGATAGAATAGGATAGAGGATAGGATAGGATTGAGGATATGATAGGATAGAGGATAGGATAGGATAGTGGAGAAGATAGGATAGAGGATAGGATAGGATTGAGGATAGGATATGATAGAGGATAGGATAGGAAAGAGGATAGGATATGGTAGAGGATAGAATAGGATGGAGGATAGGATAGAGGATAGGATACGATAAGAGGATAGAATGGGAGAGAGGATAGGATAGGATTGAGGATAGGATAGGATAGAGGATAGGATAGGGTTGAGAATAGGATAGGAATGCGGTTAGGATAGGATTGAGGATAGGATTGGATAGAGGATAGGATAGGATTGAGGATAGGATAGGATTGGGGATAGGATAGGATAGATGATAGCATAGGATAGAGGATTGGATGGGATAGAGGATAGGATACGATAGAGGATAGGATAGGATAGAGTATAGGATTGTATTGAGGATAGGATAGGATAGAGGATAGAATAGGATGGAGGATAGGATAGCATAGAGGATAGGATACGATAGAGGCTAGGATAGGATAGAGTATAGGATTGGATTGAGGATAAGATAGGATAGAGGATACTGTAGGATAGAATATAGGATACAATTGAGGATAGGATAGGAATGAGGATAGGATAGGATTGAGGATAGGATAGATGATTGGATAGGATAGAAGATTGGATGGGATAGAGGATAGGATAGGATAGAGGATGGTATAGGATAGTGGATACTATAGGATAGAGGATAGGATAGGATTGAGGATAGGATAGGATAGAGGATAGTATAGGATAGAGGATAGGATAGGATAGAGGATAGGATAGGATTGAGGATAGGATAGCATTGAGGATAGGATAGGATAGAGGATAGGATAGGATAGAGGATACGATAGGCGATTGGATTGGATAGAGGATAGGATAAGATAGAGGATAGGATAGGATAGAGTATAGGATTGGATTGAGGATAGGATAGGATAGAGGATAGAATAGGATAGAGGATAGGATAGCATAGTGGATAGGATAGGATTGAGGATAAGATAGGATAGAGGATACTATAGGATAGAATATAGGATACAATTGAGGATAGGATAGGAATGAGGATAGGATAGGATTGAGGATAGGATAGAGGATTGGATAGGATAGAAGATTGGATGGGATAGAGGATAGGATAGGATAGACGATAGTATAGGATAGAGGTTACTATAGGATAGAGGATAGGATAGGATTGAGGATAGGATAGGATAGAGGATAGGATAGGATAGAGGAAAGGATAGGATAGAGGATAGGATAGGATTGAGGATAGGATAGGATTGAGGATAGGATAGGATAGAGGATATGATAGGATAGAGGATAAGATAGGGGATTGGATTGGATAGAGTATAGGATAGGATAGAGGATAGGATAGGATAGAGTATAGGATTGGATTGAGGATAGGATAGGATAGAGGATAGAATAGGATAGAGGATAGGATAGCATAGTGGATAGGATAGGATTGAGGATAGGATAGAGGATACGATAGGATAGAGAATACGATAGAGGATAGGATAGGATAGAGTATAGGACAGGATTGAGAATAGGATAGGATAGCAGATAGAATAGGAAATAGGACAGGATAGCATAGAGGATAGGATAGGATAGAGGATAGGACAAGATTGAGGATAGGATAGAGGATTGGATAGGATTGAGGATACTATAGGATAGAATATAGGATACAATTGAGGATATGATAGGAATGAGGATAGGATAGGATTGAGGATAGGATAGAGGATTGGATAGGACAGAAGATTGGATGGGATAGAGGATAGGATAGAGGATTGGATAGGATAGAGAGTAGGATACGATAGAGGATAGGATAGGATAGAGGATAGGATAGGATAGAGGATAGGATAGGAAGGAGGATAGGATAGGATAGAGGATAGGATCGGATAGAGGATAGGATAGGATAGAGGACAGGATAGGAAAGAGTATAGGATAGGATAGGGGATGGGCTAGGATAGAGGATACGATATAATTGAAGATACGATGTTATAGCGAATAGGATAGGATAGAGGATCATATAGGATAGAGGATAGGATATGATAGAGGATAGGAAAGGATAGAGGATAAGTTAGGATAGTGGATAGGATAAGATAGAGGATAGGATAGAATAGCGGCCAGGATAGGATAGAGGATAAGATAGGATAGAGGATAGGATAGGATAGAGGACAGGATAGGATAGAGGATAAGGTAGGATAGAGGATAAGAAAGGATAGAGGATACGATAGGATAGAGGATAGGATATGGTAGAGGATAGAATAGGATTGAGGATAGGACAGGATAGAGTATAGGATTGGATTGAGGATAGGATAGGATAGAGATTAGGATACGATAGAGGATTGGATAGGATACAAGGTATTATAGGTTAGAGGATAGAGGATAGGAAATGGGATTGGATAGGATAGAGGATAGGATAGGATAGAGCATACGATAGAGGATAGGATAGGATAGAGAATATGATAGGATAGAGAATAAGATAGGATAGAGGATAGGATAGGATAGAGGATAGGATAGGATAGATTATAGGATATGATAGAGGATACGATAGTATTGAGGATAGGATAGGATAGAGGAGAGGATAGGATAGAGGATAGGATAGGATTGAGGATAGGATAGGATTGTGGATAGGATAGGATAGAGGAAAGGATAGGATAGAGGATAGGATAGGATTGAGGATAGGATAGGATTGCGGATAGGATAGGATAGAGGAAAGGATAGGATAGAGGATACTATAGGATAGATTATAGGATAGGAATGAGTATAGGATAGGATTGAGGATAGGATAGGATGGAGGATACGATAGAGGATTGGATAGAATAGAGGATAGGATACGATAGAGGATAGGATAGGATAGAGGATAGGATTGGATAGAGGATAGGATAGGATAGAGGATAGGATAGGATAGATTATAGGATAGGAATGAGTAAAGGATAGGATTGAGGATAGGATTGGATAGAGGATATGATAGGATAGAGAATAAGATAGGATAGAGGATAGGATAGGATAGAGGATAGGATAGGATAGATTATAGGATAGGAATGAGTAAAGGATAGGATTGAGGATAGGATTGGATAGAGGATAGGATAGGATAGAGGATAGGATAGGATTGAGGATACTATAGGATAGATTATAGGATAGGATTGAGGATAGGATAGGATAGATTATAGAATAGGATAGAGGATAGGATAGGATAGAGGATAGGATAGGATAGAGTATAGGATAGGATAGAGGATAGGATAGGATAGAGGATAGGATAGAGGATAGGATAGGATTGGATTGAGGATAGATAGGATAGAGGAGAGGATAGGATAGAGGATACTATAGGATAGATTATAGGATATGAATGAGTATAGGATAGGATTGAGGATAGGATTGGATAGAGGATAGGATAGGATAGAGGAAAGGATAGGATAGAGGATACTATAGGATAGATTATAGGATAGGAATGAGTATAGGATAGGATTGAGGATACGATTGGATAGAGGATAGGATAGGATAGAGGATAGGATAGGATTGAGGATACTATAGGATAGATTATAGGATAGGATTGAGGATAGGATAGGAATGAGGATAGGATAGGATTGAGGATAGGATAGGATAGAGGATACGATAGAGGATAGGATAGGATAGAGGATACGATAGAGGATAGGATAGGATAGAGGATAGGATAGGATAGTGGAGAGGATAGGATAGAGGATAGGATAGGATTGAGGATAGGATATGATAGAGGATAGGATAGGATAGAGGATACTATAGGATAGATTATAGGATAGGATTGAGGATAGGATAGGAATGAGGATAGGATAGGATTGAGGATAGGATAGGATGGAGGATACGATAGAGGATTGGATAGAATAGAGGATAGGATACGATAGAGGATAGGATAGGATAGAGGATAGGATTGGATTGAGGATAGATAGGATAGAGGATAGAATAGGATAGAGGATAGGATAGGATAGAGGATACGATAGGAAAGAGGATAGGATATGATAGATGATAGAATAGGATGGAGGATAGGATAGAGGATAGGATACGATAAAAGGATAGAATAGGATAGAGGATAGGATAGGATTGAGGATAGGATTGGATAGAGGATAGGATAGGATAGGATAGAGGATAGGATAGGATAGAGAATATGATAGGATAGAGAATAAGATAGGATAGAGGATAGGATAGGATAGAGGATAGGATAGGATAGATTATAGGATATGATAGAGGATAGGATAGTATTGAGGATAGGATAGGATAGAGGAGAGGATAGGATAGAGGATAGGATAGGATTGAGGATAGGATAGGATTGTGGATAGGATAGGATAGAGGAAAGGATAGGATAGAGGATAGGATAGGATTGAGGATAGGATAGGATTGCGGATAGGATAGGATAGAGGAAAGGATAGGATAGAGGATACTATAGGATAGATTATAGGATAGGAATGAGTATAGGATAGGATTGAGGATAGGATTGGATAGAGGATAGGATAGGATAGAGGAAAGGATAGTATAGAGGATACTATAGGATAGATTATAGGATAGGAATGAGTATAGGATAGGATTGAGGATAGGATTGGATAGAGGATAGGATAGGATAGAGGAAAGGATAGGATTGAGGATACTATAGGATAGATTATAGGATAGGAATGAGTATAGGATAGGATTGAGGATAGGATAGGAATGAGGATAGGATAGGATTGAGGATAGGATAGGATAGAGGATACGATAGAGGATTGGATAGGATAAAGGACAAGATAGGATAGAGGATAGGATAGGATAGACGATAGGACAGGAAAGAGGATAGGATAGGATAGAGGAGAGGATAGGATAGAGGATAGGATAGGATTGAGGATAGGATACGATTGCGGATAGGATAGGATAGAGGAAAGGATAGGATAGAGGATACTATAGGATAGATTATAGGATAGGGTTGAGGATAGGATACGAATGAGGATAGGATAGGATTGAGGATAGGATTGGATAGAGGATAGGATAGGATAGAGGATACTATAGGATAGATTATAGGATAGGATTGTGGATAGGATAGGAATGAGGATAGGATAGGATTGAGGATAGGATTGGATAGAGGATAGGATAGGATAGGATAGAGGATAGGATAGCATGGAGGATACTATAGGATAGATTATTGGATATGATTGAGGATAGGACAGGAATGAGGATAGGACAGGAATGAGGATAGGATAGGATTGGGGATAGGATTGGATAGAGGATAGGATAGGATAGTGGATAGGATACGATAGAAGATTCGATATTATAGAGGAAAGGATAGGATAGAGAATAGTATAGGATAGAGGATAGGATAAAGGACAAGATAGGATAGAGGATAGGATAGGATAGACGATAGGATGGGATAGAGGATAGGATATGATAGAGGAGAGGATAGGATAGAGGATAGGATAGGATTGAGGATAGGATAGGATTGCGGATAGGATAGGATAGAGGAAAGGATAGGATAGAGGATACTATAGGATAGATTATAGGATAGGGTTGAGGATAGGATACGAATGAGGATAGGATAGGATTGAGGATAGGATTGGATAGAGGATAGGATAGGATAGAGGATACTACAGGATAGATTATAGGATAGGATTGAGGATAGGATAGGAATGAGGATAGGATAGGATTGATGATAGGATAGGATGGAGGATACGATAGAGGATTGGATAGAATAGAGGATAGGATACGATAGAGGATAGGATAGGATAGAGGATAGGATTGGATTGAGGATAGATAGGATAGAGGATAGAATAGGATAGAGAATATGATAGGATAGAGAATAAGATAGGATAGAGGATAGGATAGGATAGAGGATAGGATAGGATAGATTATAGGATATGATAGAGGATAGGATAGTATTGAGGATAGGATAGGATAGAGGAGAGGATAGGATAGAGGATAGGATAGGATTGAGGATAGGATAGGATTGTGGATAGGATAGGATAGAGGAAAGGATAGGATAGAGGATAGGATAGGATTGAGGATAGGATAGGATTGCGGATAGGATAGGATAGAGGAAAGGATAGGATAGAGGATACTATAGGATAGATTATAGGATAGGGTTGAGGATAGGATACGAATGAGGATAGGATAGGATTGAGGATAGGATTGGATAGAGGATAGGATAGGATAGAGGATACTATAGGATAGATTATAGGATAGGATTGTGGATAGGATAGGAATGAGGATAGGATAGGATTGAGGATAGGATTGGATAGAGGATAGGATAGGATAGGATAGAGGATAGGATAGCATGGAGGATACTATAGGATAGATTATTGGATAGGATTGAGGATAGGACAGGAATGAGGATAGGATAGGATTGGGGATAGGATTGGATAGAGGATAGGATAGGATAGTGGATAGGATACGATAGAAGATTCGATATTATAGAGGAAAGGATAGGATAGAGAATAGTATAGGATAGAGGATAGGATAAAGGACAAGATAGGATAGAGGATAGGATAGGATAGACGATAGGATGGGATAGAGGATAGGATATGATAGAGGAGAGGATAGGATAGAGGATAGGATAGGATTGAGGATAGGATAGGATTGCGGATAGGATAGGATAGAGGAAAGGATAGGATAGAGGATACTATAGGATAGATTATAGGATAGGGTTGAGGATAGGATACGAATGAGGATAGGATAGGATTGAGGATAGGATTGGATAGAGGATAGGATAGGATAGAGGATACTATAGGATAGATTATAGGATAGGATTGAGGATAGGATAGGAATGAGGATAGGATAGGATTGATGATAGGATAGGATGGAGGATACGATAGAGGATTGGATAGAATAGAGGATAGGATACGATAGAGGATAGGATAGGATAGAGGATAGGATTGGATTGAGGATAGATAGGATAGAGGATAGAATAGGATAGAGAATATGATAGGATAGAGAATAAGATAGGATAGAGGATAGGATAGGATAGAGGATAGGATAGGATAGATTATAGGATATGATAGAGGATAGGATAGTATTGAGGATAGGATAGGATAGAGGAGAGGATAGGATAGAGGATAGGATAGGATTGAGGATAGGATAGGATTGTGGATAGGATAGGATAGAGGAAAGGATAGGATAGAGGATAGGATAGGATTGAGGATAGGATAGGATTGCGGATAGGATAGGATAGAGGAAAGGATAGGATAGAGGATACTATAGGATAGATTATAGGATAGAAATGAGTATAGGATAGGATTGAGGATAGGATTGGATAGAGGATAGGATAGGATAGAGGAAAGGATAGTATAGAGGATACTATAGGATAGATTATAGGATAGGAATGAGTATAGGATAGGATTGAGGATAGGATTGGATAGAGGATAGGATAGGATAGAGGATAGGATAGGATTGAGGATACTATAGGATAGATTATAGGATAGGATTGAGGATAGGATAGGAATGAGGATAGGATAGGATAGAGGATAGGACAAGATTGAGGATTGGATAGAGGATTGGATATGATAGAAGATCGAATACGATAGAGGATAGGATATGATAGAGGATAGGATAGGATGGAGGACAGGATAGGATAGAGGATAAGATAGGATAGAGGATAGGATAGGATAGAGGATAGGATAGGATAGAGGATAGGATACGATAGAAGATACGATATTATAGAGGAAAGGATAGGATGGAGGATAGGATACGATAGAGGATACGATAGGATAGAATATAGGATTGGATTGAGGAAAGGATAGGATATAGGATAGGATAGGATTGAGGATAGGATAGCATAGAGGATAGGATAGGATTGAGGATAGGATAGAATAGAGGACAGGATAGGATAGAGGATAGGATACGATAGAAGATACGATATTATAGAGGAAAGGATAGGATGGAGGATAGGATAGGATAGAGGATAGGATAGAGGATTGGATAGGATAGAGGATAGGATACGATAGAGGATAGGATAGGATAGAATATAGGATTGGATTGAGGAAAGGATAGGATATAGGATAGGATAGGATTGAGGATAGGATAGCATAGAGGATAGGATAAGTAAGAGGATAGGATAGGGTAGAGGATAGGATAGAATAGAGGACAGGATAGGATAGAGGATAGGATACGATAGTAGATACGATATTATAGAGGAAAGGATACGATGGAGGATAGGATAGGATAGAGGATAGGATAGGATAGAGGATAGGATAGAGGATTGGATAGGATAGAGGATAGGATATAATAGAGGATAGGATAGGATAGGATATAGGATAGGATAGGATTGAGGATAGGATAGCATAGAGGATAGGATAAGTAAGAGGATAGGATAGGATAGAGGATAGGATAGAGGAATGGATAGGATTGAGGATGGGATATAATAGAGGATAGGATAGGATAGAGGATAGGATAGGATTGAGGATAGGATAGAATAGAGGACAGGATAGGATAGAGGATAGGATACGATAGAAGATACGATATTATAGAGGAAAGGATAGGACGGAGGATAGGATAGGATAGAGGATAGGGTTGGATAGAGGATAGGATAGAGGATTGGATAGGATAGAGGATAGGATATAATAGAGGATAGGATAGGATAGAATATAGGATAGGATTGAGGATAGGATAGAATAGAGGACAGGATAGGATAGAGGATAGGATAGGATAGAGGATAGTATAGGATAAAGGATAATATAGGATAGAGGATAGGATAGGATTGAGGATAGGATTGGATAGAGGATAGGATAGGATAGAGGATAGGATAGGATAGAGGATAGGATAGGATTGAGGATAAGATAGGATTGAGGATAGGATAGGATAGAGGATACTATAGGATAGAGGATAGGATAGGTGTGAGGATAGGATAGGAATGAGGATAGGATAGGATTGAGGGTAGGATAGGGGATTGGATAGGATGGACGATAGGATAGGATGGAGGATAGGATAGGATAGGATTGAGGATAGGATAGGAGAGAGGAAAAGATAGGATAGAGAATAGAATAGGATAGAGGATAGGTTACGATAAGAGGATAGGATAGGATAGAGGATAGTATAGAATAGAGGACAGGATAGGATAGAGGATACTATAGGATAGAGGATAGGATAGGACAGAGGATAGGATAGGAATGAGGATAGGATAGGATTGAGGGTATGATAGGGAATTGGATAGGATGGACTATAGGATAGGATGGAGGATAGGATAGGATAGGATTGAGGATAGGATAGGATAGAATATAGGATAGGATAGAGGATAGGATAGGATAGAGGAGAGGATAGGAAATAGGATAGGATAGGATTGAGGATATGATAGGATAGAGGAGAGGATAGGATAGAGGATGGGATAGGATTGAGGATAGGATAGGATTGCGGATAGGATAGGATAGAGGAAAGGATAGGTTAGAGGATACTATAGGATAGATTATAGGATAGGAATGAGTATAGGATAGGATTGAGGATAGGATTGGATAGAGGATAGGATAGGATAGAGGATAGGATAGGATTGAGGATACTATAGGATAGATTATAGGATAGGATTGAGGATAGGAAAGGAATGAGGATAGGATATGATAGAGGATAGGATAGGATGGAGGATAGGATTGGATTGAGGATAGGATAGAGGATTGGATAGGATAGAAGATAGGATACGATAGAGGATAGGATATGATAGAGGGTAGGAAAGGATAGAGGATAAGTTAGGATAGTGGATAGGATAAGATAGAGGATAGGATAGAATAGAGGACAGGATAGGATAGAGGATAAGATAGGATAGAGGATAGGATAGGATAGAGGACAGGATAGGATAGAGGATAGGATACGATAGAAGATACGATATTATAGAGGAAAGGATAGGATGGAGGATAGGATACGATAGAGGATACGATAGGATAGAATATAGGATTGGATTGAGGAAAGGATAGGATATAGGATAGGATAGGATTGAGGATAGGATAGCATAGAGGATAGGATAGGATTGAGGATAGGATAGAATAGAGGACAGGATAGGATAGAGGATAGGATACGATAGAAGATACGATATTATAGAGGAAAGGATAGGATGGAGGATAGGATAGGATAGAGGATAGGATAGAGGATTGGATAGGATAGAGGATAGGATACGATAGAGGATAGGATAGGATAGAATATAGGATTGGATTGAGGAAAGGATAGGATATAGGATAGGATAGGATTGAGGATAGGATAGCATAGAGGATAGGATAAGTAAGAGGATAGGATAGGGTAGAGGATAGGATAGAATAGAGGACAGGATAGGATAGAGGATAGGATACGATAGTAGATACGATATTATAGAGGAAAGGATACGATGGAGGATAGGATAGGATAGAGGATAGGATAGGATAGAGGATAGGATAGAGGATTGGATAGGATAGAGGATAGGATATAATAGACGATAGGATAGGATAGAATATAGGATAGGATATAGGATAGGATAGGATTGAGGATAGGATAGCATAGAGGATAGGATAAGTAAGAGGATAGGATAGGATAGAGGATAGGATAGAGGAATGGATAGGATTGAGGATGGGATATAATAGAGGATAGGATAGGATAGAGGATAGGATAGGATTGAGGATAGGATAGAATAGAGGACAGGATAGGATAGAGGATAGGATACGATAGAAGATACGATATTATAGAGGAAAGGATAGGATGGAGGATAGGATAGGATAGAGGATAGGGTTGGATAGAGGATAGCATAGAGGATTGGATAGGATAGAGGATAGGATATAATAGAGGATAGGATAGGATAGAATATAGGATAGGATTGAGGATAGGATAGAATAGAGGACAGGATAGGATAGAGGATAGGATAGGATAGAGGATAGTATAGGATAAAGGATAATATAGGATAGAGGATAGGATAGGATTGAGGATACTATAGGATAGAGGATAGGATAGGAGTGAGGATAGGATAGGAATGAGGATAGGATAGGATTGAGGGTAGGATAGGGGATTGGATAGGATGGACGATAGGATAGGATGGAGGATAGGATAGGATAGGATTGAGGATAGGATAGGATAGAGGAAAAGATAGGATAGAGAATAGAATAGGATAGAGGATAGGATAGAGGATAGGTTACGATAAGAGGTTAGGATAGGATAGAGGATAGTATAGGATAGAGGACAGGATAGGATAGAGGATACTATAGGATAGAGGATAGGATAGGACAGAGGATAGGATAGGAATGAGGATAGGATAGGATTGAGGGTATGATAGGGAATTGGATAGGATTGGCGATAGGATAGGATGGAGGATAGGATAGGATAGGATTGAGGATAGGATAGGATAGAATATAGGATAGGATAGAGGATAGGATAGGATAGAGGAGAGGATAGGATAGAGGATAGGATAGTATTGAGGATAAGATAGGATAGAGGATAGGATAGGATAGAGGATAGGATAGGATAGATTATAGGATATGATAGAGGATAGGATAGTATTGAGGATATGATAGGATAAAGGAGAGGATAGGATAGAGGATGGGATAGGAATGAGGATAGGATAGGATTGCGGATAGGATAGGATAGAGGAAAGGATAGGATAGAGGATACTATAGGATATATTATAGAATAGGAATGAGTATAGGATAGGATTGAGGATAGGATTGGATAGAGGATAGGATAGGATAGAGGATAGGATAGGATTGAGGATACTATAGGATAGATTATAGGATAGGATTGAGGATAGGATAGGAATGAGGATAGGATAGGATAGACGATAGGACAAGATTGAGGATAGGATAGAGGATTGGATATGATAGAAGATCGAATACGATAGAGGATAGGATATGATAGAGGATAGGATAGGATGGAGGATAGGATTGGATTGAGGATAGGATAGAGGATTGGATAGGATAGAAGATAGGATACGATAGAGGATAGGATATGATAGAGGATAGGAAAGGATAGAGGATAAGTGAGGATAGTGGATAGGATAAGATAGAGGATAGGATAGAATAGAGGACAGGATAGGATAGTGGATAAGATAGGATAGAGGATAGGATAGGGTAGAGGACAGGATAGGGAAGAGGATAGGATACGATAGAAGATACGATATTATAGAGGAAAGGATAGGATGGAGGATAGGATACGATAGAGGATACGATAGGATAGAATATAGGATTGGATTGAGGAAAGGATAGGATATAGGATATGATAGGTTTGAGGATAGGATAGCATAGAGGATAGGATAAGTAAGAGGATAGGATAGGATAGAGGATAGAATAGAGGAAAGGATAGGATTGAGGATGGGATATAATAGAGGATAGGATAGGATAGAGGATAGGATAGAATAGAGGACAGGATAGGATAGAGGATAGGATACGATAGAAGATACGATATTATAGAGGAAAGGATAGGATAGAATAGAGGATAGGATAGGATAGAGGATAGGATAGAGGATTGGATAGGATAGACGATAGGATACGATAGAGGATAGGATAGGATAGAATATAGGATTGGATTGAGGAAAGGATAGGATATAGGATAGGATAGGATTGAGGATAGGATAGCATAGAGGATAGGATAAGTAAGAGGATAGGATAGGGTAGAGGATAGGATAGAGGAAAGGATAGGATTGAGGATGGGATATAATAGAGGATAGGATAGGATAGAGGATAGGATAGGATTGAGGATAGGATAGAATAGAGGACAGGATAGGATAGAGGATAGGATAGAGGATTGGATAGGATAGAGGATAGGATATAATAGAGGATAGGATAGGATAGAATATAGGATAGGATTGAGGATAGGATAGAATAGAGGACAGGATAGGATAGAGGATAGGATACGATAGAAGATACGATATTATAGAGGAAAGGATAGGATGGAGGATAGGATACGATCGAGGATACGATAGGATAGAATATAGGATTGGATTGACGAAAGGATAGGATATAGGATAGGATAGGATTGAGGATAGGATAGCATAGAGGATAGGATAAGTAAGAGGATCGGATACGATAGAAGATACGATATTATAGAGGAAAGGATAGGATGGAGGATAGGATACGATCGAGGATACGATAGGATAGAATATAGGATTGGATTGACGAAAGGATAGGATATAGGATAGGATAGGATTGAGGATAGGATAGCATAGAGGATAGGATAAGTAAGAGGATAGGATAGGATAGAGGATAGGATAGAGGAAAGAATAGGATTGAGGATGGGATATAATAGAGGATAGGATAGGATAGAGGATAGGATAGGATTGAGGATAGGATAGAATAGAGGACAGGATAGGATAGAGGATAGGATACGATAGAAGATACGATATTATAGAGGAAAGGATAGGATGGAGGATAGGATAGGATAGAGGATAGGATTGGATAGAGGATAGGATAGAGGATAGGATAGGATAGAGGATAGGATAGAGGATTGGATAGGATAGAGGATAGGATACGATAGAGGATAGGATAGGATAGAATATAGGATAGGATTGAGGATAGGATAGAATAGAGGACAGGATAGGATAGAGGATAGGATACGATAGAAGATACGATATTATAGAGGAAAGGATAGGATGGAGGATAGGATACGATCGAGGATACGATAGGATAGAATATAGGATTGGATTGACGAAAGGATAGGATATAGGATAGGATAGGATTGAGGATAGGATAGCATAGAGGATAGGATAAGTAAGAGGATCGGATACGATAGAAGATACGATATTATAGAGGAAAGGATAGGATGGAGGATAGGATACGATCGAGGATACGATAGGATAGAATATAGGATTGGATTGACGAAAGGATAGGATATAGGATAGGATAGGATTGAGGATAGGATAGCATACAGGATAGGATAAGTAAGAGGATAGGATAGGATAGAGGATAGGATAGAGGAAAGAATAGGATTGAGGATGGGATATAATAGAGGATAGGATAGGATAGAGGATAGGATAGGATTGAGGATAGGATAGAATAGAGGACAGGATAGGATAGAGGATAGGATACGATAGAAGATACGATATTATAGAGGAAAGGATAGGATGGAGGATAGGATAGGATAGAGGATAGGATTGGATAGAGGATAGGATAGAGGATAGGATAGGATAGAGGATAGGATAGAGGATTGGATAGGATAGAGGATAGGATACGATAGAGGATAGGATAGGATAGCATATAGGATTGGATTGAGGAAAGGACAGGATATAGGATAGGATAGGATTGAGGATAGGATAGCATAGAGGATAGGATAAGTAAGAGGATAGGATAGGATAGATAATAGGATAGAGGAAAGGATAGGATTGAGGATGGGATATAATAGAGGATAGGATAGGATACAGGATAGGATAGGATACAGGATAGGATAGGATTGAGGATAGGATAGAATAGAGGACAGGATAGGATAGAGGATAGGATACGATAGAAGATACGATATTATAGAGGAAAGGATAGGATGGAGGATAGGATAGGATAGAGGATAGGGTTGGATAGAGGATAGGATAGAGGATTGGATAGGATAGAGGATAGGATATAATAGAGGATAGGATAGGATAGAATATAGGATAGGATTGAGGATAGGATAGAATAGAGGACAGTGAAGGAACAGGATTATGTAAGGCGGGTGCCTTACAATAAACGCTCAAAATCAGGCGTACGTGACTGAGTCGTTTATTTACCAATTGAATGATGTCGCGAGAGCGTCCGAGGTGGTTCAATTAAACTCACGATTCACTTGACTCGCGATTGAACTTGGGCTGCGGTTTTTACAGCGACCGGACTGCGACACGACTCTAAGTAACTCGGCGGAGAATCGGCTGTGACTCTTTCGTGGCGGTAGTCTCTGCCTTATATTCTCGAAAATGCTTGTCGGCTGATTGGTGGAAGTCCTTGCGAGGAACTTCCACCAATCCGTGCATTTTGCATAACACGCCCACGTTCCACGCCTCTCGTGCGTGAGAAGGGTGAGCGTGTCGTGCTGTTAAAAATCTAATTTTGGTGATGCAGCGGGGTGTCTTCCGGGCCCCGTGCTAAGTGCGGTACGTGACTGCTGGCTTACGTCAACGGACCCAGCTTTCCTGGGTGATAGAAACCAGGCACGCGTCGCTGGGACACTCTAGGCTGGAGACCCTTAGACTACCCAAAATTTATGGCGTCCACTTGCGCTATTGAGTTCGTCGCTAGGAACTACAAGGACACATCTGTCCGCTAAGTGGCCAAAAACGTTAAAGACGTTTTCTCACAAATAGCGTCTTATGCTGTGCAAACCATAAATCTTTCTTGGTGCTGGTGCGCTGAAGATTTCTCTTCCGGCGCCCCGCTAGCCGCTACATCACCCCCTTACCAGTGCTAACGCTATCCTAACTTAATCCTAATTACCGGGTAATCTATACCTATTCTTATTGTAGCTGGCTATTTACAAAATGTACAATATATATACAACGTGGCAAGGTTGTCTCACGTTCCGACCTGCAGGTAGTCAGGAAATCTAACGCGTCTACCTGAGCGCGTGTGGACAGGTACCTGCGCGGGGGTCGGCTCGGTCGTCGGTTGCGAGTCTTTGTATCGTACGGTCTCGTCACCGTTTACCGTGTACGCGGGTTTAAGGCGGTCAATGGTTACCGTTGTGTCTTTTCCGCGCACTCGAATCTTGAAATTCTTCCCGTTACGCGAAATAACTGGGAAAGGTCCTTCGTACGCGTTTTGCAATGGGGTCCGCGTTGCGTCGGTACGAAGGTACACGTGGGTGGCGGTCGCTAGGTCTTTGTAGACAAACACTTTGTTGCCACCATGACGCGATCCCGGCACCGGGCGAACGTCGCGGAAGTGTTCGCGTAACTGCCTCACCATGCTCGCGGGGTCTTCGTTGCTCGCCGTGTTGGTAAAAAATTCGGCAGGTAGCCGAACGCTCTCGCCATAGACGAGCTCTGCCGTTGATGCCAGCAGGTCGTCCCGATACGCTGCCCTAATACCTAAAAGTACTACGGGCAACGCATCGGTCCAACGTTGCGTGCCGTGGCACTTTATGGCAGCTTTGAGCTGTCTATGGAAGCGCTCGACCATGCCGTTTGCCGCCGGATGATAGGCTGCAGTTCGAATATGCTTCGCGCCTAACAAATTGCTCAGGTGTTGGAACAACTGCGATTCGAACTGCCTACCCTGGTCCGTTGTGATCCGGATGGGGGTACCGAATCTAGCCACCCATCCGGCGACAAACTCTTTCGCTACCGTTTCTGCCTCGATATTGGCGATCGGAAAGGCTTCGGGCCAACGCGTGAAGCGATCGACGCATGTGAGGCAGTATCTTTTGCCGTCTGATATCGGTAGCGGGCCCACCAAATCGAGATGGATGTGCTCGAATCTGGCGGACGGCGCTTTGAATTCCGATATCGGGCTGAAGACATGTCTACTCGTTTTAGCGCGCTGACATTCGGTACAACTGCGAGCCCAAGCGCGACAGTCGCGTTCTATCGACGGCCAAACAAATATCTGTTTGCAGAGTTTCGCGGTGGCCTTGATACCTGGATGGGCGCACTTATGGACAGCTGAGAACGCGTGTCGGCGAAACGGTGCTGTTACGAATGGGCGCGCGACATTCGTTGACACGTCGCAATAGACTTCGACGTCGCTGTCGATTAATTTGACGCGCTTGAGCGTTAATGAGGTGTCGGACGCGGTTAAGAACTTGTCGACTTCTTCGTCGTTTTCTTGCGAACGAGCTAATTCCGCGTAGTCTATAGTCGACGCGATGGATTCGATTCGCGATAGTGCGTCCGCCACCTCATTATCTTTGCCGCTGATGTGCCGAATGTCAGTGGTGAACTGGCCTACGTAATCCAGATACCGAAACTGTCGAGGGGAACATTTGTCGGATCTCTGGTTGAACGCGAAAGTCAGAGGTTTATGATCGGTGTATATCGTGAACGAACGACCTTCGACCATATGTCGGAATTTCTTAACCGCTGTATATATCGCTAGAAGTTCGCGATCGTATGCGCTGTAGTTACGCTGTGCGGGCGACATGGATTTCGTATGGAAGGCTAGTGGCCTCCACGAATTTCCTTGTCGCTGTTGCAGCGTTGCTCCGATCGCGAAATCCGACGCATCCACAATAATCGCGAGTTGCGAACGACTCGATGGATGCGTTAGTAGCGTAGCGTTGGCAAGTGCATCTTTGGATGCTTGAAACGCTGTTTCCGCTTCACCTGACCATTGGATCGGGGCGTTGCCTTTCGCCGTCCGACCGCTGAGCAGGTGGTGAAGCGGTGTTTGTACCGCCGCGGCGTTAGGTATGAACCGTCTATAAAAGTTTAACATACCGAGGAACCTACGGAGCTGTTTCGCGGTCTCTGGTTTCGGAAATTCGTTTATGGCCTTTACTTTTTCAGGTAGAGGCCTCGTGCCGTTGCCGTTCACAATATACCCGAGAAACTTGACTTCGGTAGCGGCGAATACGCATTTGCTCGGGTTGACGATGACACCGTACTCGTTAAGCCGCTCGAGGAGTTGACGCAGATGTTCCATATGCTCGTCTTCATCGACTGACGCTACTAGAATATCGTCTAGATACGCATAGCAAAAATCGAAACCGCGTAAGACGGTGTCGATGAAGCGTTGAAACGTCTGCGCCGCGTTGCGCAAACCGAACGGCATGACGGTGTACTCGTACAACCCGAACGGCGTCGTTACCGCGGTCTTCGGAATATCGCGAGGGTTTACCGGTATCTGGTGGTACGCGCGGACCAGGTCTAACGTAGTAAACACTGTCTTCCCTGCTAATGTTCGCGCGAAGTCCTCGATATGTGGTATGGGATACCGGTCGGGGATCGTGCGAGCGTTTAAGGTCCTGTAATCGCCGCAGGGCCGCCATCCGTTGTCCTTCTTCTGCACCATGTGTAGGGCAGAAGCCCACTGGCTTTTAGAAGGACGGATGTGACCCCGAGATAACAGTTCCTCGAACTCTGCGCGAGCGACCTTGTACATATCGGTGGACAATCGGCGGGTCTTACAATACGCGGGAGTGCCGGGAGTCGTTACAATATGATGTACAACATCGTGTTTGACTTGCCTAGGAGTCGCTGTGGGTCGGGTCACGTCGGGAAACTGGGCTAGCAGCTGGTGGTAGCGTGAGTTCCCCGCGATGGTCCGGATGGAGTCCGTGAAACCCACGACGGTGCGTCCCGTTGTCGTCCGTGATGTCGTCTGGTCGATCAGGCGTCGTCGCCTGAGGTCCACCAGTAGGCCGTAGCGCGTGAGGAAGTCGGCGCCAATGATGGGTTTTCCCACGTCGGCGATGATGAACCTCCACTGGAAGGCCCTCCGTAGTCCCAGGTTGAGGTCCATCACGCGGATGCCGTAGGTGCCGATCGTCGATCCGTTTGCCGCAACCATCTCGTATGACGTCTTGCTGACTCGGCCTTTGACGAGTGTGCGTGGATACACACAAAGGTCCGAGCCAGTGTCGACGAGGTATTCGGTCTTCGTCACTTTGTCCGTGACGAAGAGGCGGCAGGTGGATGTTCCGTCACTGGCTGCCGCGGTCAGTGTCGGAGGGATTCGTTTCCCGCATACGAACACGGCTGGCGGCATTTGGTGGACTCCTTCCCAAACCTCTGGTGGTACCAGCAGACGTTCTCCGTCTTACGCGATGACCTGGACGAAGACCGACTCCGTCTGGGCGTCCTGCTTCCCTTGTGACTGCAAGGTCGGGATGTTTCGGCGATTCGAAGCTCCAGTTTCTCCAATCGGTCGATCAGGAGCTCTGCCAGGCGGTCGGACTGCGTTGGGGCCGACGTGCTGGCTACCTGGGCTGGCTGCACCTCCGCGTGGATCTGGTCGGCTATCTCGGCTAGCTTGCTTAATGGCAGGTCTGACTGAGCCGAGACGATGGCTCTGGTCACGCTGGGTAGTCTACCTGACCACAGGGTCCGCAGGAACTCGTCGCTGACTGTGGTACCTGCGAGGTTCCGCATATGGCGTAAGAATTGCGACGGGGTTCGGTCGCCTATTTCCTCCTGCTCCAGCAGCTGCCGGATCCTTTTTCCTTGGGTCGCCGACAGCCTCTTCAGAAGTTCGGACCTTAGTGTCCCATACTTGTTGGCCTCCGGTGGGTTTATAAAAATGTCCTGCACTTCCACCGCGTATTTGTCCTCGAGCTGAGACAGTATGTAATCAAATTTTGTCGTGTCAGCTGTAATCCCGTCTAGGGCGAACTGTGCCTCGATTTGGCGGAACCACAGTTCGGGTTGCTCAGGCCAGAAAGGTGGGATCCTGATGGCGACCTTGCTGACTTCTGGCGTCGTTGTCTCCATTTCAATATCACTGCACTACACGCACTTCGAGAGAAAAAAAAAATGCGCGTGATGCGACTCAGTCACCCTGATCACGTCGGGGTCACCAATTAAGGAACAGGATTATGTAAGGCGGGTGCCTTACAATAAATGCTCAAAATCAGGCGTACGTGACTGAGTCGTTTATTTACCAATTGAATGATGTCGCGAGAGCGTCCGAGGTGGTTCAATTAAACTCACGATTCACTTGACTCGCGATTGAACTTGGGCTGCGGTTTTTACAGCGACCGGACTGCGACACGACTCTAAGTAACTCGGCGGAGAATCGGCTGTGACTCTTTCGTGACGGTAGTCTCTGCCTTATATTCTCGAAAATGCTTGTCGGCTGATTGGTGGAAGTCCTTGCGAGGAACTTCCACCAATCCGTGCATTTTGCATAACACGCCCACGTTCCACGCCTCTCGTGCGTGAGAAGGGTGAGCGTGTCGTGCTGTTAAAAATCTAATTTTGGTGATGCAGCGGGGTGTCTTCCGGGCCCCGTGCTAAGTGCGGTACGTGACTGCTGGCTTACGTCAACGGGCCCAGCTTTCCCGGGTGATAGAAACCAGGCACGCGTCGCTGGGACACTCTAGGCTGGAGACCCTTAGACTACCCAAAATTTATGGCGTCCACTTGCGCTATTGAGTTCGTCGCTAGGAACTACAAGGACACATCTGTCCGCTAAGTGGCCAAAAACGTTAAAGACGTTTTCTCACAAATAGCGTCTTATGCTGTGCAAACCATAAATCTTTCTTGGTGCTGGTGCGCTGACGATTTCTCTTCCGGCGCCCCGCTAGCCGCTACAACAGGATAGGATAGAGGATAGGATAGGATAGAGGATAGTATAGGATAAAGGATAATATAGGATAGAGGATAGGATAGGATTGAGGATAGGATTGGATAGAGGATAGGATAGGATAGAGGATAGGATAGGATAGAGGATAGGATAGGATTGAGGATAGGATACGATAGAAGATACGATATTATAGAGGAAAGGATAGGATGGAGGATAGGATAGGATAGAGGATAGGATTGGATAGAGGATAGGATAGAGGATAGGATAGGATAGAGGATAGGATAGAGGATTGGATAGGATAGAGGATAGGATACGATAGAGGATAGGATAGGATAGAATATAGAATTGGATTGAGGAAAGGATAGGATATAGGATAGGATAGGATTGAGGATAGGATAGCATAGAGGATAGGATAAGTAAGAGGATAGGATAGGATAGAGGATAGGATAGAGGAAAGGATAGGATTGAGGATGGGATATAATAGAGGATAGGATAGGATAGAGGATAGGATAGGATTGAGGATAGGATAGAATAGAGGACAGGATAGGATAGAGGATAGGATACGATAGAAGATACGATATTATAGAGGAAAGGATAGGATGGAGGATAGGATACGATAGAGGATACGATAGGATAGAATATAGGATTGGATTGACGAAAGGATAGGATATAGGATAGGATAGGATTGAGGATAGGATAGCATAGAGGATAGGATAAGTAAGAGGATAGGATAGGATAGAGGATAGAATAGAGGAAAGGATAGGATTGAGGATGGGATATAATAGAGGATAGGATAGGATAGAGGATAGGATAGGATTGAGGATAGGATAGAATAGAGGACAGGATAGGATAGAGGATAGGATACGATAGAAGATACGATATTATAGAGGAAAGGATAGGATGGAGGATAGGATAGGATAGAGGATAGGGTTGGATAGAGGATAGGATAGAGGATTGGATAGGATAGAGGATAGGATATAATAGAGGATAGGATAGGATAGAATATAGGATAGGATTGAGGATACGATAGAATAGGGGACAGGATAGGATAGAGGATAGGATAGGATAGAGGATACTATAGGATAAAGGATAATATAGGATAGAGGATAGGATAGGATAGAGGATAGGATAGGATTGAGGATAGGATAGCATAGAGGACAGGATAGGATAGTGGATAGGATACGATAGAAGATACGATATTATAGAGGAAAGGATAGGATGGAGGATAGGATAGGATAGAGGATAGGGTTGGATAGAGGATAGGATAGAGGATTGGATAGGATAAAGGATAGGATACGATAGAGGATAGGATAGGATAGAATATAGGATTGGATTGAGGAAAGGATAGGATATAGGATAGGATAGGATTGAGGATAGGATAGCATAGAGGAAAGGATAGGATTGAGGATGGGATATTATAGAGGAAAGGATAGGATGGAGGTTAGGATAGGGTAGAGGATAGGATTGGATAGAGGATAGGATAGGATAGAGGATAGGATTGCATAGAGAGCGAATCGAAATCTCACCGAGCTAACATCGTAAGAGAGCATAGAAACGCGAAAATTTCAACCGCACTCGCGAGTTTTACTTTAATTTATTCTTACTCGAAATAATAAGTATGAGTATATATAAAAGTAAAAAGTG
This sequence comes from Halictus rubicundus, assembly GCF_050948215.1. Lineage (NCBI taxonomy): Eukaryota > Metazoa > Arthropoda > Insecta > Hymenoptera > Halictidae > Halictus > Halictus rubicundus. Next base: position 139,232 of record NW_027488703.1, read on the forward strand.
AGTGGAAAATTCAAAACCAAAAGGACTATAAAGCCAAAACGCGAATAAAGACGCGATTCACGCGGAGTTCGGGTTAAAAACCCCTCAGGGGCGGATAAACTCCTAAGAGGAAAATAACTTGAAAGAAAATAGCGGATCATCAACTATAGAATCTCGAAAAACCAAACGCGAACATCTGAAAAAGAAAAAGAAAAGATTAAACTCTTAAAATTAAATCGGGTACACTTACGTGAAAATAAGATACTTCCAGCAAAATCCGGGAAACGGGAGTGCCGAAAAACTGCATATACCTGAAAAGAAAGAAATAGAAAAAGACTAGAAGTTTTTAAAAATAGTAGAGATGTCAATTAAATTTTAAAAATAAATAAATAATTAAAACCGGTGAAATAACAGTGTTAGAAAACGAACAATTACACTCGATAGATTAATACCAAGTGGACTATAAAGCAGTTTAGAATTTCCAAGTGTCAAGTGACGAGAGAGATAGAGAGAAAATACATAGAACAAGAGAGGATAGAGAACACCCGAAAGGCCAAGCCAAGAAGTTCACACAACGTGAGGGGTCGGTCGGACGGTGTTATCTAAAGTAAGGTAGGAACTAGAAGAGTTAAAACCGCAGAGGGATAACCAGTAGTAATTATACACCGGATATAAAGTCTTAGGAGAAAGAGATAGAACTCGGGTAAAATACAAAAATAGACCGATCTCAATAAAATTTTAGGGCCGCCCATTTCGAAGGGTGGCGAGTCGAAGGGGGTCGGAAAGGAGAAAACTTTTTTGCTCTGCACCCACCCATTTCGGAGATATAGCGATTAGCAGGCTTATTTTACGGAAATTAGGGAAACGGACCAGACGAAAGTAAAGTGCTCGCCCGTACCGTTACAACGAGCCGCTGAACGCCGGAATCGGTGAAAGTTGAAAATTAGCGTGCATACCGGGTGACCAAATAATTTCGGATCCTAAAAAATCTGAGTACGTGGGTCGACTCGGTAGGGGAATCTAAGGGGTGTCTGTGATCTGGGGAACGAAGTTCCCCAAGGCAAAAAATTTGTCGAAACCCCCACCCCCCCTTTTCGAGATAACAACACGGACAAGGGGAAGGAGCTGATTCTCGAAAAAACTTTCAACGAGGCAAGTTACGCATTCAACGAGGGCTTTACAAACATATAAGAATAAGTGGGGGTCAACTATCCAAAAACCCCCACTTCCCTCTTGCGAAATCCAGAAATTAGCAGAATTTTAGCATTTCTTAGCGTTGTTTCGTCACTTTCAGACGATTTTAGATAATTCGAAGCGATTTTAGAATTTTTCCCGTCGATCGCACGAGATTTTTTCAAAAATTCTTACAATTTTGCGAATTTCGTCAAATTTTCGTAGCTAGTAGGTAGAGAGAATATCGTAGCCGCTAAGTAGATTTCTGCGGACCTCGGCGATTCTGTGCGAATTTTAGATAAGATAGGTTAGGTTAATAGAAAAAATTAGAATTACAACTGTTTGTGTTGGTTTTTTGGTTTTTGGTTAATAATACGATACGATAGGATAGAGGGTAGGATAGGATAGAGGGTAGGATAGGATAGAGGATACGATAGAGGATAGGATAGAGGATAGGATAGGATAGGATAGAGAATAGGATAGGATACATGGTATTACAGGGTAGAGGATAGGATAGGGTAGAGGATAGAATACAGGATTGGATAGGATAGAGGATAGGAAACGATAGAGGATAGGATAGGATAGAGTATAGGATTGGATTGAGGATAGGATAGGATAGAGGATAGAATAGGATAGAGGATAGGATAGGATAGAGGATAGGATAGGATAGAGTATAGGATAGGATAGAGGATAGGATAGGATAGAGGATAGGATAGAGGATAGGATAGAGGATAGGATAGGATAGGATAGGATAGAGAATAGGATAGGATACATGGTATTATAGGGTAGAGGATAGGATAGGGTAGAGGATAGGATAGGGGATTGGATAGGATAGAGGATAGGATAGGATAGAGCATACGATAGTGGATAGGATAGGATAGAGGATAGGATAGGATAGAGTATATTATTGGATTGAGTATATTATTGGATTGAGGATAGGATAGGATAGTGGATAGGATAAGATAGAGGATAGGAGAGGATAGAGGATAGGATATGGGATTGGTTAGGATAGAGGATATAATAGGATAGAGGATAGGATACGATAGAGGATAGGATTGGATTGAGGATGGGATAGGATAGAGGATAGGATACGATAGAGGATAGGGTAGAGGATAGGAAAGAGGAAAGGATAGGATTGAGGATGGGATAGGATAGCGGATAGGATAGGATAGAGGATAGGATAGGATTGAAGATAGGATAGCATAGAGGATAGAATAGGATTGAGGATAGGATAGGATAGAGGATAGGATAGGATAGAGGATAGGATAAGTAAGAGGATAGGATAGGATAGAGGATAGAATAGGATAGAGGATAGGATAGCATACAGGATAGGATAGGATAGACGATAGGATAGGATAGATGATAGAATAGGATAGAGGATAGGATAGCATACAGGATAGGATAGGATAGAGGATAGGATACGATCGAGCATACGATACTACAGAGGAAAGGATACGATAGAGGATAGGATAGGATAGAGGATAGGATAGAGGAAAGGATAGGATTGAGGATGGGATATAATAGAGGATAGGATAGGATAGAGGATGGGATAGGATTGAGGATAGGATAGAATAGAGGACAGGATAGGATAGAGGATAGGATACGATAGAAGATACGATATTATAGAGGAAAGGATAGGATGGAGGTTAGGATAGGGTAGAGGATAGGATTGGATAGAGGATAGGATAGGATAGAGGATAGGATTGCATAGAGGATAGGATAAGTAAGAGGATAGGATAGGATAGAGGATAGGATAGGATAGAGGATAGGATAGGATAGAGTATAGGATTGGATTGAGGATAGGATAGGATAGAGGATAGAATAGGATAGAGGATAGGATAGGATAGAGGATAGGATAGGATAGAGTATAGGATAGGATAGAGGATAGGATAGGATAGAGGATAGGATAGAGGATAGGATAGGGTAGAGGATAGGATAGGGGATTGGATAGGATAGAGGATATTACAGGATAGAGGATAGGATTGAATTGAGGATAGGATTGAATAGAGGATAGGATAGGATAGAGAATTTGATAGGATAGAGGATTGGATAGGATAGAGGATAGGATAGGGGATTGATAGGATAGAGATTAGGATGGGATAGAGGATATTATAGGATAGAGGATAGGATAGGATAGAGGATAGGATAGGATAGAGGATAGGAAACGATAGAGGATAGGATAGGATAGAGGATAGGATAGGATAGAGGATAGGATAGGATAGAGGATATGATAGGATAGAGGATAGGATAGGATAAGGATAGGATAGGATAGAGGATAGGATAGGATAGAGGATCGGATAGGATAGAGGATAGGATAGGATAGGATAGAGGATAGGATAGGATAGGATAGAGGATAGAATAGGATAGGATAGAGGATATTACAGGATAGAGGGTAGGATTGAATTGAGGATAGGATTGGATAGAGGATAGGAGAGTATAGAGGATAGGATAGGATAGAGGGTAGGATAGGATAGAGGATAGGATAGGATAGAGGATAGGATAGGATAGAGGATAGGATAGGATAGAGGATCGGATAGGATAGAGGATAGGATAGGATAGAGGATAGGATAGGATAGAGGATAGGATAGGATAGAGGATAGGATAGGATAGAGGATAGGATAGGATAGAGGATAGGATAGGATAGAGGATAGGATAGGATAGAGGATAGGATAGGATAGAGGATAGGATAGGATAGAGAATAGGATAGGATAGAGGATAGGATAGGATAGAGGATAGGATAGGATAGAGGATATTACAGGATAGAGGATAGGATTGAATTGAGGATAGGATTGGATAGAGGATAGGATAGGATAGAGAATTTGATAGGATAGAGGATTGGATAGGATAGAGGATAGGATAGGGGATTGATAGGATAGAGATTAGGATGGGATAGAGCATATTATAGGATAGAGGATAGGATAGGATAGAGGATATGATAAGATAGAGGATAGGATAGAATAGAGGACAGGATAGGATAGAGGATAAATTAGGATAGAGGATAGGATAGGATAGAGAATAGGATAGGATAGAGGATAGGTTAGGATTGAGGATAGGATAGGATTAAGGATAGGATATGGGATAGGATAGGATAGAGTATAGGATTGGATAGTGGATCGGATAGGATAGAGCATACGATAGAGGATAGGATAGGATAGGATAGAGAATAGGATAGGATACATGGTATTACAGGGTAGAGGATAGGATAGGGGATTGGATAGGATAGAGTATAGGATAGGATAGAGCATACGATAGGATAGAGGATAGGATAGGAGAGAGGATAGGATGGTATAGAGTATAGGATAGGATTTCATAAATGATAGGATAGGATAGAGGATAGGATAGAATTGAGGATATGATAGAATTGGGGATAGGATAGCATAGAGGATAGGATAGAATACGGGATACGATAGGATTGAGGCTAGGATAGGATAGAGGATACGATAGGATAGAGGGTAGGATAGGATAGAGGGTAGGATAGGATAGAGGATACGATAGAGGATAGGATAGAGGATAGGATAGGATAGGATAGAGTATAGGATAGGATACATGGTATTACAGGGTAGAGGATAGGATAGGGTAGAGGATAGAATACAGGATTGGATAGGATAGAGGATAGGAAACGATAGAGGATAGGATAGGATAGAGTATAGGATTGGATTGAGGATAGGATAGGATAGAGGATAGAATAGGATAGAGGATAGGATAGGATAGAGGATAGGATAGGATAGAGTATAGGATAGGATAGAGGATAGGATAGGATAGAGGATAGGATAGAGGATAGGATAGAGGATAGGATAGAGGATAGGATAGGATAGGATAGAGAATAGGATAGGATACATGGTATTATAGGGTAGAGGATAGGATAGGGTAGAGGATAGGATAGGGGATTGGATAGGATAGAGGATAGGATAGGATAGAGCATACGATAGTGGATAGGATAGGATAGAGGATAGGATAGGATAGAGTATATTATTGGATTGAGTATATTATTGGATTGAGGATAGGATAGGATAGTGGATAGGATAAGATAGAGGATAGGAGAGGATAGAGGATAGGATATGGGATTGGTTAGGATAGAGGATATAATAGGATAGAGGATAGGATACGATAGAGGATAGGATTGGATTGAGGATGGGATAGGATAGAGGATAGGATACGATAGAGGATAGGGTAGAGGATAGGAAAGAGGAAAGGATAGGATTGAGGATGGGATAGGATAGCGGATAGGATAGGATAGAGGATAGGATAGGATTGAAGATAGGATAGCATAGAGGATAGAATAGGATTGAGGATAGGATAGGATAGAGGATAGGATAGGATAGAGGATAGGATAAGTAAGAGGATAGGATAGGATAGAGGATAGAATAGGATAGAGGATAGGATAGCATACAGGATAGGATAGGATAGACGATAGGATAGGATAGATGATAGAATAGGATAGAGGATAGGATAGCATACAGGATAGGATAGGATAGAGGATAGGATACGATCGAGCATACGATACTACAGAGGAAAGGATACGATAGAGGATAGGATAGGATAGAGGATAGGATAGAGGAAAGGATAGGATTGAGGATGGGATATAATAGAGGATAGGATAGGATAGAGGATGGGATAGGATTGAGGATAGGATAGAATAGAGGACAGGATAGGATAGAGGATAGGATACGATAGAAGATACGATATTATAGAGGAAAGGATAGGATGGAGGTTAGGATAGGGTAGAGGATAGGATTGGATAGAGGATAGGATAGGATAGAGGATAGGATTGCATAGAGGATAGGATAAGTAAGAGGATAGGATAGGTTAGAGGATAGGATAGAGGAAAGGATAGGATTGAGGATGGGATAGGAAAGAGGATAGGATAGAATAGAGGATAGGATAGGATAGGATAGAGGATAGGATACGATAGAGGATAGGATAGGATGGAGGATAGGATAGGATTGAGGCTAGGATAGGATAGAGGATAGGATACGATAGAGGATAGGATAGGATAGAGGATAGGATAGGATAGAGGATAGGATAGGATAGTGGATAGGATAGAGGATTGGATAGGATAGAGGATAGGAAACGATAGAGGATAGGATAGGATAGAGTATAGGATTGGATTGAGGATAGGATAGGATAGAGGATAGAATAGGATAGAGGATAGGATAGGATAGAGGATAGGATAGGATAGAGTATAGGATAGGATAGAGGATAGGATAGGATAGAGGATAGGATAGAGGATAGGATAGGGTAGAGGATAGGATAGGGGATTGGATAGGATAGAGGATATTACAGGATAGAGGATAGGATTGAATTGAGGATAGGATTGAATAGAGGATAGGATAGGATAGAGAATTTGATAGGATAGAGGATTGGATAGGATAGAGGATAGGATAGGGGATTGATAGGATAGAGATTAGGATGGGATAGAGGATATTATAGGATAGAGGATAGGATAGGATAGAGGATAGGATAGGATAGAGGATAGGAAACGATAGAGGATAGGATAGGATAGAGGATAGGATAGGATAGAGGATAGGATAGGATAGAGGATATGATAGGATAGAGGATAGGATAGGATAGAGGATAGGATAGGATAGAGGATAGGATAGGATAGAGGATCGGATAGGATAGAGGATAGGATAGGATAGGATAGAGGATAGGATAGGATAGGATAGAGGATAGAATAGGATAGGATAGAGGATATTACAGGATAGAGGGTAGGATTGAATTGAGGATAGGATTGGATAGAGGATAGGAGAGTATAGAGGATAGGATAGGATAGAGGGTAGGATAGGATAGAGGATAGGATAGGATAGAGGATAGGATAGGATAGAGAATTTGATAGGATAGAGGATTGGATAGGATAGAGGATAGGATAGGGGATTGATAGGATAGAGATTAGGATGGGATAGAGCATATTATAGGATAGAGGATAGGATAGGATAGAGGATATGATAAGATAGAGGATAGGATAGAATAGAGGACAGGATAGGATAGAGGATAAATTAGGATAGAGGATAGGATAGGATAGAGAATAGGATAGGATAGAGGATAGGTTAGGATTGAGGATAGGATAGGATTAAGGATAGGATATGGGATAGGATAGGATAGAGTATAGGATTGGATAGTGGATCGGATAGGATAGAGCATACGATAGAGGATAGGATAGGATAGGATAGAGAATAGGATAGGATACATGGTATTACAGGGTAGAGGATAGGATAGGGGATTGGATAGGATAGAGTATAGGATAGGATAGAGCATACGATAGGATAGAGGATAGGATAGGAGAGAGGATAGGATGGTATAGAGTATAGGATAGGATTTCATAAATGATAGGATAGGATAGAGGATAGGATAGAATTGAGGATATGATAGAATTGGGGATAGGATAGCATAGAGGATAGGATAGAATACGGGATACGATAGGATTGAGGCTAGGATAGGATAGAGGATACGATAGGATAGAGGGTAGGATAGGATAGAGGGTAGGATAGGATAGAGGATACGATAGAGGATAGGATAGAGGATAGGATAGGATAGGATAGAGTATAGGATAGGATACATGGTATTACAGGGTAGAGGATAGGATAGGGTAGAGGATAGAATACAGGATTGGATAGGATAGAGGATAGGAAACGATAGAGGATAGGATAGGATAGAGTATAGGATTGGATTGAGGATAGGATAGGATAGAGGATAGAATAGGATAGAGGATAGGATAGGATAGAGGATAGGATAGGATAGAGGATCGGATAGGATAGAGGATAGGATAGGATAGGATAGAGGATAGGATAGGATAGGATAGAGGATAGAATAGGATAGGATAGAGGATATTACAGGATAGAGGGTAGGATTGAATTGAGGATAGGATTGGATAGAGGATAGGAGAGTATAGAGGATAGGATAGGATAGAGGGTAGGATAGGATAGAGGATAGGATAGGATAGAGGATAGGATAGGATAGAGGATAGGATAGGATAGAGGATAGGATAGGATAGAGGATAGGATAGGATAGAGGATAGGATAGGATAGAGGATAGGATAGGATAGAGGATAGGATAGGATAGAGGATAGGATAGGATAGAGAATAGGATAGGATAGAGGATAGGATAGGATAGAGGATAGGATAGGATAGAGGATATTACAGGATAGAGGATAGGATTGAATTGAGGATAGGATTGGATAGAGGATAGGATAGGATAGAGAATTTGATAGGATAGAGGATTGGATAGGATAGAGGATAGGATAGGGGATTGATAGGATAGAGATTAGGATGGGATAGAGCATATTATAGGATAGAGGATAGGATAGGATAGAGGATATGATAAGATAGAGGATAGGATAGAATAGAGGACAGGATAGGATAGAGGATAAATTAGGATAGAGGATAGGATAGGATAGAGAATAGGATAGGATAGAGGATAGGTTAGGATTGAGGATAGGATAGGATTAAGGATAGGATATGGGATAGGATAGGATAGAGTATAGGATTGGATAGTGGATCGGATAGGATAGAGCATACGATAGAGGATAGGATAGGATAGGATAGAGAATAGGATAGGATACATGGTATTACAGGGTAGAGGATAGGATAGGGGATTGGATAGGATAGAGTATAGGATAGGATAGAGCATACGATAGGATAGAGGATAGGATAGGAGAGAGGATAGGATGGTATAGAGTATAGGATAGGATTTCATAAATGATAGGATAGGATAGAGGATAGGATAGAATTGAGGATATGATAGAATTGGGGATAGGATAGCATAGAGGATAGGATAGAATACGGGATACGATAGGATTGAGGCTAGGATAGGATAGAGGATACGATAGGATAGAGGGTAGGATAGGATAGAGGGTAGGATAGGATAGAGGATACGATAGAGGATAGGATAGAGGATAGGATAGGATAGGATAGAGTATAGGATAGGATACATGGTATTACAGGGTAGAGGATAGGATAGGGTAGAGGATAGAATACAGGATTGGATAGGATAGAGGATAGGAAACGATAGAGGATAGGATAGGATAGAGTATAGGATTGGATTGAGGATAGGATAGGATAGAGGATAGAATAGGATAGAGGATAGGATAGGATAGAGGATAGGATAGGATAGAGTATAGGATAGGATAGAGGATAGGATAGGATAGAGGATAGGATAGAGGATAGGATAGAGGATAGGATAGAGGATAGGATAGGATAGGATAGAGAATAGGATAGGATACATGGTATTATAGGGTAGAGGATAGGATAGGGTAGAGGATAGGATAGGGGATTGGATAGGATAGAGGATAGGATAGGATAGAGCATACGATAGTGGATAGGATAGGATAGAGGATAGGATAGGATAGAGTATATTATTGGATTGAGTATATTATTGGATTGAGGATAGGATAGGATAGTGGATAGGATAAGATAGAGGATAGGAGAGGATAGAGGATAGGATATGGGATTGGTTAGGATAGAGGATATAATAGGATAGAGGATAGGATACGATAGAGGATAGGATTGGATTGAGGATGGGATAGGATAGAGGATAGGATACGATAGAGGATAGGGTAGAGGATAGGAAAGAGGAAAGGATAGGATTGAGGATGGGATAGGATAGCGGATAGGATAGGATAGAGGATAGGATAGGATTGAAGATAGGATAGCATAGAGGATAGAATAGGATTGAGGATAGGATAGGATAGAGGATAGGATAGGATAGAGGATAGGATAAGTAAGAGGATAGGATAGGATAGAGGATAGAATAGGATAGAGGATAGGATAGCATACAGGATAGGATAGGATAGACGATAGGATAGGATAGATGATAGAATAGGATAGAGGATAGGATAGCATACAGGATAGGATAGGATAGAGGATAGGATACGATCGAGCATACGATACTACAGAGGAAAGGATACGATAGAGGATAGGATAGGATAGAGGATAGGATAGAGGAAAGGATAGGATTGAGGATGGGATATAATAGAGGATAGGATAGGATAGAGGATGGGATAGGATTGAGGATAGGATAGAATAGAGGACAGGATAGGATAGAGGATAGGATACGATAGAAGATACGATATTATAGAGGAAAGGATAGGATGGAGGTTAGGATAGGGTAGAGGATAGGATTGGATAGAGGATAGGATAGGATAGAGGATAGGATTGCATAGAGGATAGGATAAGTAAGAGGATAGGATAGGTTAGAGGATAGGATAGAGGAAAGGATAGGATTGAGGATGGGATAGGAAAGAGGATAGGATAGAATAGAGGATAGGATAGGATAGGATAGAGGATAGGATACGATAGAGGATAGGATAGGATGGAGGATAGGATAGGATTGAGGCTAGGATAGGATAGAGGATAGGATACGATAGAGGATAGGATAGGATAGAGGATAGGATAGGATAGAGGATAGGATAGGATAGTGGATAGGATAGAGGATTGGATAGGATAGAGGATAGGAAACGATAGAGGATAGGATAGGATAGAGTATAGGATTGGATTGAGGATAGGATAGGATAGAGGATAGAATAGGATAGAGGATAGGATAGGATAGAGGATAGGATAGGATAGAGTATAGGATAGGATAGAGGATAGGATAGGATAGAGGATAGGATAGAGGATAGGATAGGGTAGAGGATAGGATAGGGGATTGGATAGGATAGAGGATATTACAGGATAGAGGATAGGATTGAATTGAGGATAGGATTGAATAGAGGATAGGATAGGATAGAGAATTTGATAGGATAGAGGATTGGATAGGATAGAGGATAGGATAGGGGATTGATAGGATAGAGATTAGGATGGGATAGAGGATATTATAGGATAGAGGATAGGATAGGATAGAGGATAGGATAGGATAGAGGATAGGAAACGATAGAGGATAGGATAGGATAGAGGATAGGATAGGATAGAGGATAGGATAGGATAGAGGATATGATAGGATAGAGGATAGGATAGGATAGAGGATAGGATAGGATAGAGGATAGGATAGGATAGAGGATCGGATAGGATAGAGGATAGGATAGGATAGGATAGAGGATAGGATAGGATAGGATAGAGGATAGAATAGGATAGGATAGAGGATATTACAGGATAGAGGGTAGGATTGAATTGAGGATAGGATTGGATAGAGGATAGGAGAGTATAGAGGATAGGATAGGATAGAGGGTAGGATAGGATAGAGGATAGGATAGGATAGAGGATAGGATAGGATAGAGGATAGGATAGGATAGAGGATCGGATAGGATAGAGGATAGGATAGGATAGAGGATAGGATAGGATAGAGGATAGGATAGGATAGGATAGAGGATAGGATAGGATAGAGGATAGGATAGGATAGAGGATAGGATAGGATAGAGGATAGGATAGGATAGAGGATAGGATAGGATAGAGGATAGGATAGGATAGAGGATAGGATAGGATAGAGGATAGGATAGGATAGAGGATAGGATAGGATAGAGGATAGGATAGGATAGAGGATAGGATAGGATAGAGGATAGGATAGGATAGAGAATAGGATAGGATAGAGGATAGGATAGGATAGAGGATAGGATAGGATAGAGGATAGGATAGGATAGAGGATCGGATAGGATAGAGGATAGGATAGGATAGAGGATAGGATAGGATAGAGGATAGGATAGGATAGAGGATAGGATAGGATAGAGGATAGGATAGTATAGAGGATAGGATAGGATAGAGGATATTACAGGATAGAGGATAGGATTGAATTGAGGATAGGATTGGATAGAGGATAGGATAGGATAGAGAATTTGATAGGATAGAGGATTGGATAGGATAGAGGATAGGATAGGGGATTGATAGGATAGAGATTAGGATGGGATAGAGGATATTATAGGATAGAGGATAGGATAGGATAGAGGATATGATAAGATAGAGGATAGGATAGAATAGAGGACAGGATAGGATAGAGGATAAATTAGGATAGAGGATAGGATAGGATAGAGAATAGGATAGGATAGAGGATAGGTTAGGATTGAGGATAGGATAGGATTAAGGATAGGATATGGGATAGGATAGGATAGAGTATAGGATTGGATAGTGGATAGGATAGGATAGAGCATACGATAGAGGATAGGATAGGATAGGATAGAGAATAGGATAGGATACATGGTATTACAGGGTAGAGGATAGGATAGGGGATTGGATAGGATAGAGTATAGGATAGGATAGAGCATACGATAGGATAGAGGATAGGATAGGAGAGAGGATAGGATGGTATAGAGTATAGGATAGGATTTCATAAATGATAGGATAGGATAGAGGATAGGATAGAATTGAGGATATGATAGAATTGGGGATAGGATAGCATAGAGGATAGGATAGAATACGGGATACGATAGGATTGAGGCTAGGATAGGATAGAGGATACGATAGGATAGAGGGTAGGATAGGATAGAGGGTAGGATAGGATAGAGGATACGATAGAGGATAGGATAGAGGATAGGATAGGATAGGATAGAGTATAGGATAGGATACATGGTATTACAGGGTAGAGGATAGGATAGGGTAGAGGATAGAATACAGGAGTGGATAGGATAGAGGATAGGAAACGATAGAGGATAGGATAGGATAGAGTATAGGATTGGATTGAGGATAGGATAGGATAGAGGATAGAATAGGATAGAGGATAGGATAGGATAGAGGATAGGATAGGATAGAGTATAGGATAGGATAGAGGATAGGATAGGATAGAGGATAGGATAGAGGATAGGATAGAGGATAGGATAGAGGATAGGATAGGATAGGATAGAGAATAGGATAGGATACATGGTATTATAGGGTAGAGGATAGGATAGGGTAGAGGATAGGATAGGGGATTGGATAGGATAGAGGATAGGATAGGATAGAGCATACGATAGTGGATAGGATAGGATAGAGGATAGGATAGGATAGAGTATATTATTGGATTGAGTATATTATTGGATTGAGGATAGGATAGGATAGTGGATAGGATAAGATAGAGGATAGGAGAGGATAGAGGATAGGATATGGGATTGGTTAGGATAGAGGATATAATAGGATAGAGGATAGGATACGATAGAGGATAGGATTGGATTGAGGATGGGATAGGATAGAGGATAGGATACGATAGAGGATAGGGTAGAGGATAGGAAAGAGGAAAGGATAGGATTGAGGATGGGATAGGATAGCGGATAGGATAGGATAGAGGATAGGATAGGATTGAAGATAGGATAGCATAGAGGATAGAATAGGATTGAGGATAGGATAGGATAGAGGATAGGATAGGATAGAGGATAGGATAAGTAAGAGGATAGGATAGGATAGAGGATAGAATAGGATAGAGGATAGGATAGCATACAGGATAGGATAGGATAGACGATAGGATAGGATAGATGATAGAATAGGATAGAGGATAGGATAGCATACAGGATAGGATAGGATAGAGGATAGGATACGATCGAGCATACGATACTACAGAGGAAAGGATACGATAGAGGATAGGATAGGATAGAGGATAGGATAGAGGAAAGGATAGGATTGAGGATGGGATATAATAGAGGATAGGATAGGATAGAGGATGGGATAGGATTGAGGATAGGATAGAATAGAGGACAGGATAGGATAGAGGATAGGATACGATAGAAGATACGATATTATAGAGGAAAGGATAGGATGGAGGTTAGGATAGGGTAGAGGATAGGATTGGATAGAGGATAGGATAGGATAGAGGATAGGATTGCATAGAGGATAGGATAAGTAAGAGGATAGGATAGGTTAGAGGATAGGATAGAGGAAAGGATAGGATTGAGGATGGGATAGGAAAGAGGATAGGATAGAATAGAGGATAGGATAGGATAGGATAGAGGATAGGATACGATAGAGGATAGGATAGGATGGAGGATAGGATAGGATTGAGGCTAGGATAGGATAGAGGATAGGATACGATAGAGGATAGGATAGGATAGAGGATAGGATAGGATAGAGGATAGGATAGGATAGTGGATAGGATAGAGGATTGGATAGGATAGAGGATAGGAAACGATAGAGGATAGGATAGGATAGAGTATAGGATTGGATTGAGGATAGGATAGGATAGAGGATAGAATAGGATAGAGGATAGGATAGGATAGAGGATAGGATAGGATAGAGTATAGGATAGGATAGAGGATAGGATAGGATAGAGGATAGGATAGAGGATAGGATAGGGTAGAGGATAGGATAGGGGATTGGATAGGATAGAGGATATTACAGGATAGAGGATAGGATTGAATTGAGGATAGGATTGAATAGAGGATAGGATAGGATAGAGAATTTGATAGGATAGAGGATTGGATAGGATAGAGGATAGGATAGGGGATTGATAGGATAGAGATTAGGATGGGATAGAGGATATTATAGGATAGAGGATAGGATAGGATAGAGGATAGGATAGGATAGAGGATAGGAAACGATAGAGGATAGGATAGGATAGAGGATAGGATAGGATAGAGGATAGGATAGGATAGAGGATATGATAGGATAGAGGATAGGATAGGATAGAGGATAGGATAGGATAGAGGATAGGATAGGATAGAGGATCGGATAGGATAGAGGATAGGATAGGATAGGATAGAGGATAGGATAGGATAGGATAGAGGATAGAATAGGATAGGATAGAGAATAGGATAGGATACATGGTATTATGGGGTAGAGGATAGGATAGGGTAGAGGATAGAATACAGGATTGGATAGGATAGAGGATAGGATAGGATAGAGAATTTGATAGGATAGAGGATTGGATAGGATAGAGGATAGGATAGGGGATTGATAGGATAGAGATTAGGATGGGATAGAGGATATTATAGGATAGAGGATAGGATAGGATAGAGGATATGATAAGATAGAGGATAGGATAGAATAGAGGACAGGATAGGATAGAGGATAAATTAGGATAGAGGATAGGATAGGATAGAGGATAGGATAGGATAGGATAGAGAATAGGATAGGATAGAGGATAGGATAGGATAGAGGATAGGACAGGATAGAGGTTAGGATAGGATAGAGGATAGGATAGGATAGAGGATAGGATAGGATAGGATAGAGGATAGGATAGGATAGAGGATAGGATAGGATAGAGGATAGGATAGTATAGAGGATAGGATAGGATAGAGGGTAGGATAGGATAGAGGATAGGATAGGATAGAGGATAGGATAGGATAGAGGATAGGATAGGATAGAGGATCGGATAGGATAGAGGATAGGATAGGATAGAGGATAGGATAGGATAGAGGATAGAATAGGATAGGATAGAGGATACGATAGAGGATAGGATAGAGGATAGGATAGGATAGGATAGAGAATAGGATAGGATACATGGTATTATGGGGTAGAGGATAGGATAGGGTAGAGGATAGAATACAGGATTGGATAGGATAGAGGATAGGAAACGATAGAGGATAGGATAGGATAGAGTATAGGATTGGATTGAGGATAGGATAGGATAGAGGATAGAATAGGATAGAGTATAGGATAGGATAGAGGATAGGATAGGATAGAGTATAGGATAGGATAGAGGATAGGATAGGATAGAGGATAGGATAGAGGATAGGATAGGATAGGATAGAGAATAGGATAGGATACATGGTATTATAGGGTAGAGGATAGGATAGGGTAGAGGATAGGATAGGGGATTGGATAGGATAGAGGATAGGATAGGATAGAGCATACGATAGTGGATAGGATAAGATAGAGGATAGGATAGGATAGAGTATATTATTGGATTGAGTATATTATTGGATTGAGGATAGGATAGGATAGTGGATAGGATAAGATAGAGGATAGGATAGAATAGAGTACAGGATAGGATAGAGGATAGGATACAGGATTGAATAGGACAGAGGATAGGATAGGATAGAGCATACGATAGTGGATAGGATAGGATAGAGGATAGGATAGGATAGAGGATAGGATAGGATAGAGGATAGGACAGGATAGAGGATAGGATAGGATAGAGGATAGGATAGGATAGAGGATAGGATAGGATAGGATAGAGGATAGGATAGGATAGAGGATAGGATAGGATAGAGGATAGGATAGGATAGAGGATAGGATAGGATAGAGGATAGGATAGGATAGAGGATAGGATAGGATAGAGGATAGGATAGGATAGAGGATAGGATAGGATAGAGGATCGGATAGGATAGAGGATAGGATAGGATAGAGGATAGGATAGGATAGGATAGAGGATAGAATAGGATAGGATAGAGGATATTACAGGATAGAGGATAGGATTGAATTGAGGATAGGATTGGATAGAGGATAGGATAGGATAGAGAATTTGATAGGATAGAGGATTGGATAGGATAGAGGATAGGATAGGGGATTGATAGGATAGAGATTAGGATGGGATAGAGGATATTATAGGATAGAGGATAGGATAGGATAGAGGATATGATAAGATAGAGGATAGGATAGAATAGAGGACAGGATAGGATAGAGGATAAATTAGGATAGAGGATAGGATAGGATAGAGAATAGGATAGGATAGAGGATAGGTTAGGATTGAGGATAGGATAGGATAGAGCATACGATAGGATAGAGGATTGGATAGGAGAGAGGATAGGATGGTATAGAGTATAGGATAGGATTTCATAAATGATAGGATAGGATAGAGGATAGGATAGAATTGAGGATATGATAGAATTGGGGATAGGATAGCATAGAGGATAGGATAGAATACGGGATACGATAGGATTGAGGCTAGGATAGTGTTTTTCAATCATTTAAAAGACAGGATTCATAGAAGTTCAGATTAAACAATGTTCGAACTTATACTAGAATGAAATACACAATTTCCCGGTTGAACAAATTCTTGCTTCGGCATAAAAACCTCGACGGATTACGAGGAAAAGCCAAAGCAAGATGCAATAAATTTATTCTATTAAGCAACTACAAGAATTTCGCCGTACGAAAGCCCAGTATCAAATAGTGTTTAAATATAGATAACGAGGTTAGAAAATCGGCGTTTCAAGCAATTTACATGCTAAAGGACATTTTAGTCTAAAACTAAGAGAGCTCTCTTACCGTTAATACTCAAGTCTCTGCGCGTAGTGATCCACAGCAGAGTTCCACTGGAACTCTGCACAATTGCCGGCTGGCCCATAGGGCACTCCTCTGCCGGCAGCACTACGGCTAGCCTTGCAATCCGTCCCAGCTTCGGGATTCACTGGAAAGGAGCTTCAAAGCTGCCAATGCCCTTGGATCTGTGAGCCGGCCTGGGAGGATTCAAGTATTGCCGAACCGAGTGCGAAACCAAATCTCCTATTACCCGGAATCACTCGCGTGAGCATTCAAACCAAAAAAGCAACTCAATTTTCAATTACGAACTATCGCATGAAGGACCCGAGTCGACTCTCTCCTTCTGACAAGTAAATTCAACCTTTTTTCTCAACACACTCTTTCTTTGTTTTCGACCGTTTCCACAACAACGCCTGCTTGTCAATCGCGACCACCGTGAATCGCTCGCTAGACTCGCATATATATCTACATGACGCGATTATCGTCTTCCTTCGCGATGATACGATCGACATTACAAAATCGCCGCGAACACTCCGCCCGCCTTCGTCATCAGACGAACTACACACCATAATTTGAGAACATCGATCAACTCGGTTTGTTTCTACATGGTATATAATTTTAATACAATAATCAAATTAAAATGACGTACGCAATACAAATTATAACTAGCTCAACTGTCTTTGTCCCCACAAGTCGATTCGTTCGACTTTTCGGAACTGTGTTGAATAAAAAGAGGACACAGGCGTGCGATATGTCGTCGCAAATTTGACGTAGCCGTTTTAACGGTGACGACTCTAACTAACCCGTCTGAACCGGGATGAACCTCTATCACACGTCCCAAAGGCCATTTCGAAGGCGGATAACGATCATCGCGTAATAAAACTAATTGTCCAATTGCAAAATTCTTAGTTTGACCTCGCCATTTTGAACGCTCTTGCAAATGTTGTATATATTCTGATGACCACCGCTTCCAAAAATCATTTCGAATGGCTTGAAGCAGATGAAAACGTTCTAAACAGTTTTCCGGTACATTGGAATAATCTTTATCAGGAATTAAACCAGGAATTTCGCCGATCAAAAAATGTGCAGGTGTCAAAACCCGTAAATCGTCAATATCAGAATTTAAAGGACATATTGGACGTGAGTTTAGACACAATTCTATTTCGGCGAGCACTGTAGAAAACTCTTCGAAAGTTAATATTCTATCACCGAGGACACGCTTGAGATGATACTTCACAGATCTTACTCCAGCCTCCCACAAACCTCCGTAATGAGGAGAATTCGCTGGAATAAATGTCCAAGATGTTCCATCATTCGCAAGAGACGCAGCAACGCTTTTATAAAATTCAGAACCTGATTTAAACATACTTCGCAACTCTTTATCAGCAGCTTGAAAAGTAGTTGCATTGTCAGAAAAAAGATTCGTACAAATTCCGCGTCTACTCGCAAAACGTTTATAAGCGGCGAGAAAAATCTTAGTTGTAAGATCGCTAACCGCTTCAAGATGTATCGCTCGCGACGCAAAACAGATAACGAGCACTATATATCCCTTATAAGATTTGTGCCCTCGACCCTTAGAGCTTTTAATTTGAAAGGGACCGGCATAATCTAGACCTGACGTCGAAAATGGTCGAGCCGGAGTCACTCGTGAGACAGGCAAATTACCCATCATCTGATGAGCTAGACGTGGTTTGTTGCGTTGACAAACTATACAGTTCCTGATCGCAGTCTTAACTAAACGATTTCGACCCAAAATCCACGCATATTGCATCACAATATTAGAAGTAAGTGTTGGTCCCCCGTGAAAACATTTCCGATGCGCGTACCGTACTAATAAGCGACTAAGTGTCGAATCTCGCGGCAAAATCAGCGGATGTTTCTTTTCGTGAGGTAAACTTGAATTTCCAAGACGACCTCCTACCCGTAATAAACGATCCGTCTCATCATACATCGGATTTAAACTACATAAACCGTTGCGTTTAGGTAACGGCTTCCCATGTGATAAGAGTTCAATTTCTGATGCAAATGCGTGATTTTGAGCTAATCTAAACACAACATTTCGGGCCTCGTTCAATTCTATGGCTGTGAGATAAACAGGCAATGGAGTTAAACTACTTTTGCGTCTCTTAAGAACATTGAATGGACGTAAACAATATGCTACAACACGAATTAACAGAGAAAAGGAGGAAAATCTACAGAAAAGTTCTGGTTCGCTCACAATTTGATCAACATGTAATACTTGAGGAGACGATGCCATCTTGGGCCAATGCTCGTCAGTCTTCACTAACCAATCAGGCCCGTTCCACCATAAATTACAATTGATCAAATTAGAGGGTTTACAACCTCGTGTCGCCAAATCTGCCGGATTCTCACGAGTCGGTACATGTGCCCAAATAACATTAGGTAATTCAGTCTGGATATAGGATACCCGATTCGCAACAAAGGTCTTCCAGCTACACGGATGTTTTCGAAGCCAAGTCAAAACAATTTGACTATCGGTCCACGCAAACATTGGGAAACCTTGCAAAAATTCCAAACCTTTTACATAACGCAAAAGTTTTACGAGCAACACTGCCCCGCACAACTCAAGATTCGGTATGCTCACAGTTTTGACAGGTGATACCTTGCATTTTGCAGTTAACAAAGAAACATGTACGCGATTGTTATCGTCAATCATTCGAATATAGACAACTGCAGCGAAAGCCCGCGA
Organism: Halictus rubicundus; assembly: GCF_050948215.1. Taxonomy (NCBI): domain Eukaryota; kingdom Metazoa; phylum Arthropoda; class Insecta; order Hymenoptera; family Halictidae; genus Halictus; species Halictus rubicundus. Next base: position 159,122 of record NW_027488703.1, read on the forward strand.
TGAAGCGTCAGAAAATCCGTGAATCTGTGCATGTGAATTTAAAGATGCACCTAACCATCGGTTAATGGTTAACTTCGATAGCTCAGAAAGCGAACTGCAATACTGGAGCCATCGTTCTCGAAGGTCTATAGGTAACGTCTCGTCCCAATCGCATTTTACAATCCAAAGATCTTGCATTAAAATTTTAGCTGTAACCGTTATCGGCGCGAGCCACCCCAAAGGATCAAATAAACGCGCGATGTTTGATAAAACAGTTCGTTTCGTCATTGCTTTAACCAGCTCTTCGAAATTTACAGCGACAAAACTGAATTCATCAGACGTTGGATTCCAACGAATACCTAGAGCTTTCACTAATTCGTCATCTGCGATGCTTTTTTGGTCAATGTTCTCATATTGCGAAGATTTCGTAGGCAACAAATCATTATGATTCGCGGCCCACTTGTCGAGTTCAATTCCTGCTGTACGTAACATATCGACTAGTTCTTGACGCGTTTTCAAGGCATCAGAGAGATCATCTGCTCCGGCAAATATATCGTCTACATACGTATTAGAATTTAGGCAAGCAGCACCGAGTGGAAATCGAGCACCCTCATCGATTGCTACTTGCTGAAGTGTGCGAATCGCATGGTAAGGAGCACATGCTGTGCCATAAGTCACTGTTGTGAGACGATAATCAACAGGGGGATCCGAATGACTAGGAGACCATACGATTCGTTGAAAATCTCTCTGTTCCGACGCAACATAAATCTGACGAAACATCTTAACAACATCGGTCGTGAATACGAAGTGGTATCGACGCCAATTCAATAAAATTAGACATAAATCGCGTTGAAGAGCAGGGCCTTTCATAAGGAAATCGTTTGGACAACGTCCTCCTTTATTCTTCCGAGATGCGTCAAAAACAACCCGGATCTTTGATCGCACCACCGCATGATGCGGAAAATACCACGCCTTCGAGTTGTTAATTTCATTAAACGAGACGCGTTCCATGTGACCAAGATCCTCATAAACGCTCATAAACTTCCGATAAGCGATTGCTAAGTCAGGATCACGATCAAAACGTCGATGAATTGAAGCTAAACATTTCAAAGCCATAAATCGAGTCTCGACTCCGACTTCTGGAGGATCTGAATTGAAAGGCAGACGTACAACATAACGTCCATTGGTATCTCGAAAGTGTGTATCCCTAAACAATCTTTCGCAAGCATCATCTTTAGAATCAAGAGTCGCAATTATTGGTGGTAACTCTTCGAGGATCCAAAAACGTTGTAACGATATATCTAAGTCGTCTTCCCAAACACTGTGATACGCCTGAAGATGCTCAGAAGTTTCCGCCCGCCGTGAAATATCCGCGGACACTGTACCGGAAATTATCCAGCCTAACGCTGTATCTTGGGCAACTAAAGATGAATCAGAAAATCTTTTCAACCCTGACTTCAATAGCTGTCCGTAAACATCTGCGCCTAAAATAATATCTACAGAATCAGGAACATAGAACAATGGATCTGCCAAAGATAAATCAGCAAACATTCCAATATCGATCTCCATTAACCTACGTGTTGGAAGCTGCGACGTTAATTTTGACAAAACAAAGGCATTGACTTCAAACTTAGTTGACGGATCGACAACAGACTGAAATATTAGCTGCGTTGCAGCCTTAGCTGTTCCTGCTGAACTGGCTCCGAGCCCGGCCAACGACATATTGACGCGACGTTTCTCTAATCCTAAAAGATTCGTGATAAAACTGGAAACAAACGAAGCCTCCGAACCTTGATCAAGCAAAGCTCGAACACGTGTCCGTGAACCTTGTGGCCCTATCAGCATTATCTGAGCAGTCGCTAATAAAACTGAACGCTTACGAGATATCACATTCGCAGTATGCACATGTACACTCGAGACCTTTGCTGAAACTCCAGTCTTAGACTCGTCCGAATTGCTTGATTTCGATTCCGGAATTGAATTCTTAGTAAAGCTGGTGAAAACTTTGTCAGAATGGAGCAAAGAATGATGCCTTCCCTTACAGCTCGAACATCTAGTAGAAAAAGAGCAATTAGCAACTCTATGAGCACCGAGACAATTAAAACAAAGCCGCAAGCGAAGTACTTCAGCGCGACGTTCAGAAACATTCTTTGCTTTGAATTTATTGCACTTAAAAATGCGATGGGGACCAGAACATATCACACATTTAAATTTACCGTCTGTTGAAAACGACGTAGACGCATGAAATACCTTTCGAGATCCTGATATTGGTTTAGATAAAATTGCTTTCTTGACATTATCACCCTGTTCAGAAGTGAGCATACAGAGTGTCTGTGCACGATTCTCTAAAAACTCAGTTAAATCGGAAAACCTTGGAAATCTACCGAGAGCATCCTCCTCGGTCGAGTTCCCATCATAATTTAAAATTACCTGACGATCCTTCTTACTTAACTCTGTTTCCCAAGCCTTTCGCGAATCGGGATCCAGACGTGAAGCTACTATATACACTAACCAAACATCCCAATGATCAACTGGCATTTTCAAATTCGATAACGCACGCACAATACGCTGAGATTCGTCCGCAAGCAAACGCATTTCACCCGCAGACTCCCTTTTCATATGAGAAAGATTCATTAACGCTCGCAAATGACTGTAAACTATTAATCTAGGATTATGAAAACGCGCCTTCAAAGCCCGCCAAGTCGTCGCATAATTCGCGTTGGTAGTGGTAACATCCTTCACAAGATCCGCGGCAGAATCTTTCAAACAACTTTTAAGATATTGCAATTTCGTGGCGTCAGATAAACGCGGCGCATTATGAACTAGGGTAGTAAACAGATCGCAAAAATTCTCCCAATCCTCGTAACGACCCGCAAATGTCGGTAAATCTAATTTTGGTAACTTCGCGGGGCGTGTATCATCATTGATTACAGAAGCGGTATTTGAAGTTCCGGTATTACTTGAACTGCTGTCTAATTCTGACCTTGTGGTGAGAAGAAAATCAAGCGCGTCCTCGTATGTTGCTTGTAGACGAGCAAACACATTTTCCGTGATGTAGACATCGTTCAGGGCATCCTCTCGGACGACAATTTCTTCATGTGTGGCACGCGCCTTGCTCCAAATCTCAGTCAGTGAATTGACTCGTGATGAAATAATGTTTGAATTCAAACTATCGCGAGATCTCTCTCGCAATCGACTACTGGTCAATTCAATTTCCGCTGAGCGAGAATTCTGTAGCGCAATGAGCTTTCGTAACGACGTAGGAGCCATTGCAAAAGAAAACTTTGTTGTCAAATGCAACCAAAACTCTTATCTTCTCTTAACACGACTAAGCAAAAAATAAACTCGACCAAAGAAATTCGTATCGTCAATGATATTTGAACAAAACACGAAAACTGAAAACAAATCGCCGATCGAAAAAAAAAAGAAATGTCACTTGAATATGCATCGCAACGTGAACATTGAATCATCGAAATGAAGACAGCCAACTAATATCGTATATAATTAACGACTCTTGCAATGACTCCTCAAACACACTCGACTTCACAATCGATTGAAAGTATCCAGTGAATATAACCATACAATCCCGATAAACTCGAACATTGTTCCTCACCCGGAGCACCAAAATGTTTTTCAATCATTTAAAAGACAGGATTCATAGAAGTTCAGATTAAACAATGTTCGAACTTATACTAGAATGAAATACACAATTTCCCGGTTGAACAAATTCTTGCTTCGGCATAAAAACCTCGACGGATTACGAGGAAAAGCCAAAGCAAGATGCAATAAATTTATTCTATTAAGCAACTACAAGAATTTCGCCGTACGAAAGCCCAGTATCAAATAGTGTTTAAATATAGATAACGAGGTTAGAAAATCGGCGTTTCAAGCAATTTACATGCTAAAGGACATTTTAGTCTAAAACTAAGAGAGCTCTCTTACCGTTAATACTCAAGTCTCTGCGCGTAGTGATCCACAGCAGAGTTCCACTGGAACTCTGCACAATTGCCGGCTGGCCCATAGGGCACTCCTCTGCCGGCAGCACTACGGCTAGCCTTGCAATCCGTCCCAGCTTCGGGATTCACTGGAAAGGAGCTTCAAAGCTGCCAATGCCCTTGGATCTGTGAGCCGGCCTGGGAGGATTCAAGTATTGCCGAACCGAGTGCGAAACCAAATCTCCTATTACCCGGAATCACTCGCGTGAGCATTCAAACCAAAAAAGCAACTCAATTTTCAATTACGAACTATCGCATGAAGGACCCGAGTCGACTCTCTCCTCCTGACAAGTAAATTCAACCTTTTTTCTCAACACACTCTTTCTTTGTTTTCGACCGTTTCCACAACAACGCCTGCTTGTCAATCGCGACCACCGTGAATCGCTCGCTAGACTCGCATATATATCTACATGACGCGATTATCGTCTTCCTTCGCGATGATACGATCGACATTACAAAATCGCCGCGAACAGATAGGATAGAGGATACGATAGGATAGAGGGTAGGATAGGATAGAGGGTAGGATAGGATAGAGGATACGATAGAGGATAGGATAGAGGATAGGATAGGATAGGATAGAGAATAGGATAGGATACATGGTATTATAGGGTAGAGGATAGGATAGGGTAGAGGATAGAATACAGGATTGGATAGGATGGAGGATAGGAAACGATAGAGGATAGGATAGGATAGAGTATAGGATTGGATTGAGGATAGGATAGGATAGAGGATAGAATAGGATAGAGGATAGGATAGGATAGAGGATAGGATAGGATAGAGTATAGGATAGGATAGAGGATAGGATAGGATAGAGGATAGGGTAGAGGATAGGATAGAGGATAGGATAGGATAGAGGATAGGATAGGATAGAGGATAGGATAGGATAGAGGATAGGATAGGATAGGATAGAGGATAGGATAGGATAGAGGATAGGATAGGATAGAGGATAGGATAGGATAGAGGATCGGATAGGATAGAGGATAGGATAGGATAGAGGATAGGATAGGATAGGATAGAGGATAGAATAGGATAGGATAGAGGATATTACAGGATAGAGGATAGGATTGAATTGAGGATAGGATTGGATAGAGGATAGGATAGGATAGAGAATTTGATAGGATAGAGGATTGGATAGGATAGAGGATAGGATAGGGGATTGATAGGATAGAGATTAGGATGGGATAGAGGATATTATAGGATAGAGGATAGGATAGGATAGAGGATATGATAAGATAGAGGATAGGATAGAATAGAGGACAGGATAGGATAGAGGATAAATTAGGATAGAGGATAGGATAGGATAGAGGATAGGATAGGATAGGATAGAGAATAGGATAGGATAGAGGATAGGATAGGATAGAGGATAGGACAGGATAGAGGATAGGATAGGATAGAGGATAGGATAGGATAGAGGATAGAATAGGATAGGATAGGATAGAGGATAGGATAGGATAGGATAGAGGATAGAATAGGATAGGATAGAGGATATTACAGGATAGAGGATAGGATTGAATTGAGGATAGGATTGGATAGAGGATAGGATAGGATAGAGAATTTGATAGGATAGAGGATTGGATAGGATAGAGGATAGGATAGGGGATTGATAGGATAGAGATTAGGATGGGATAGAGGATATTATAGGATAGAGGATAGGATAGGATAGAGGATATGATAAGATAGAGGATAGGATAGAATAGAGGACAGGATAGGATAGAGGATAAATTAGGATAGAGGATAGGATAGGATAGAGGATAGGATAGGATAGGATAGAGAATAGGATAGGATAGAGGATAGGATAGGATAGAGGATAGGACAGGATAGAGGATAGGATAGGATAGAGGATAGGATAGGATAGAGGATAGGATAGGATAGGATAGGATAGAGGATAGGATAGGATAGAGGATAGGATAGGATAGAGGATAGGATAGGATAGAGGATAGGATAGGATAGAGGATAGGATAGGATAGAGGATAGGATAGGATAGAGGATAGGATAGGATAGAGGATAGGATAGGATAGAGGATAGGATAGGATAGAGGATAGGATAGGATAGAGGATAGGATAGGATAGAGGATAGGATAGGATAGAGGATAGGATAGGATAGAGGATAGGATAGGATAGAGGATAGGATAGGATAGAGGATAGGATAGGATAGGATAGAGGATAGGATAGGATAGAGGATCGGATAGGATAGAGGATAGGATAGGATAGAGGATAGGATAGGATAGGATAGAGGATAGAATAGGATAGGATAGAGGATATTACAGGATAGAGGATAGGATTGAATTGAGGATAGGATTGGATAGAGGATAGGATAGGATAGAGAATTTGATAGGATAGAGGATTGGATAGGATAGAGGATAGGATAGGGGATTGATAGGATAGAGATTAGGATGGGATAGAGGATATTATAGGATATAGGATAGGATAGGATAGAGGATATGATAAGATAGAGGATAGGATAGAATAGAGGACAGGATAGGATAGAGGATAAATTAGGATAGAGGATAGGATAGGATAGAGAATAGGATAGGATAGAGGATAGGTTAGGATTGAGGATAGGATAGGATTAAGGATAGGATATGGGATAGGATAGGATAGAGTATAGGATTGGATAGTGGATAGGATAGGATAGAGCATACGATAGAGGATAGGATAGGATAGGATAGAGAATAGGATAGGATACATGGTATTACAGGGTAGAGGATAGGATAGGGGATTGGATAGGATAGAGTATAGGATAGGATAGAGCATACGATAGGATAGAGGATAGGATAGGAGAGAGGATAGGATGGTATAGAGTATAGGATAGGATTTCATAAATGATAGGATAGGATAGAGGATAGGATAGAATTGAGGATATGATAGAATTGGGGATAGGATAGCATAGAGGATAGGATAGAATACGGGATACGATAGGATTGAGGCTAGGATAGGATAGAGGATACGATAGGATAGAGGGTAGGATAGGATATAGGATACGATAGAGGATAGGATAGAGGATAGGATAGGATAGGATAGAGAATAGGATAGGATACATGGTATTATAGGGTAGAGGATAGGATAGGGTAGAGGATAGAATACAGGATTGGATAGGATAGAGGATAGGAAACGATAGAGGATAGGATAGGATAGAGTATAGGATAGGATTGAGGATAGGATAGGATAGAGGATAGAATAGGATAGAGGATAGGATAGGATAGAGGATAGGATAGGATAGAGTATAGGATAGGATAGAGGATAGGATAGGATAGAGGATAGGATAGAGGATAGGATAGGATAGGATAGAGAATAGGATAGGATACATGGTATTATAGGGTAGAGGATAGGATAGGGTAGATTATAGGATAGGGGATTGGATAGGATAGAGTATAGGATAGGATAGAGTATATTATTGGATTGAGTATATTATTGGATTGAGGATAGGATAGGATAGTGGATAGGATAAGATAGAGGATAGGATAGAATAGAGTACAGGATAGGATAGAGGATAGGATACAGGATTGGATAGGACAGAGGATAGGATAGGATAGAGCATACGATAGTGGATAGGATAGGATAGAGGATAGGATAGGATAGAGGATAGGATAGGATAGAGGATAGGACAGGATAGAGGATAGGATAGGATAGAGGATAGGATAGGATAGGATAGAGGATAGGATAGGATAGGGTAGAGGATAGGATAGGATAGAGGATAGGATAGGATAGAGGATAGGATAGGATAGAGGATAGGATAGGATAGATTATAGGATAGGATAGAGGATAGGATAAGATAGAGGATAGGATAGGATAGAGGATAGGATAGGATAGAGGATCGGATAGGATAGAGGATAGGATAGGATAGAGGATAGGATAGGATAGAGGATAGGATAGGGGATTGATAGGATAGAGATTAGGATGGGATAGAGGATATTATAGGATACAGGATAGGATTGAATTGAGGATAGGATTGGATAGAGGATAGGATAGGATAGAGAATTTGATAGGATAGAGGATTGGATAGGATAGAGGATAGGATAGGGGATTGATAGGATAGAGATTAGGATGGGATAGAGGATATTATAGGATATAGGATAGGATAGGATAGAGGATATGATAAGATAGAGGATAGGATAGAATAGAGGACAGGATAGGATAGAGGATAAATTAGGATAGAGGATAGGATAGGATAGAGAATAGGATAGGATAGAGGATAGGTTAGGATTGAGGATAGGATAGGATTAAGGATAGGATATGGGATAGGATAGGATAGAGTATAGGATTGGATAGTGGATAGGATAGGATAGAGCATACGATAGAGGATAGGATAGGATAGGATAGAGAATAGGATAGGATACATGGTATTACAGGGTAGAGGATAGGATAGGGGATTGGATAGGATAGAGTATAGGATAGGATAGAGCATACGATAGGATAGAGGATAGGATAGGAGAGAGGATAGGATGGTATAGAGTATAGGATAGGATTTCATAAATGATAGGATAGGATAGAGGATAGGATAGAATTGAGGATATGATAGAATTGGGGATAGGATAGCATAGAGGATAGGATAGAATACGGGATACGATAGGATTCAGGCTAGGATAGGATAGAGGATACGATAGGATAGAGGGTAGGATAGGATAGAGGATACGATAGAGGATAGGATAGAGGATAGGATAGGATAGGATAGAGAATAGGATAGGATACATGGTATTATAGGGTAGAGGATAGGATAGGGTAGAGGATAGAATACAGGATTGGATAGGATAGAGGATAGGAAACGATAGAGGATAGGATAGGATAGAGGATAGGATAGGATAGAGGATAGGATAGGATAGAGGATAGGATAGGATAGGATAGAGGATAGAATAGGATAGGATAGAGGATATTACAGGATAGAGGATAGGATTGGATAGAGGATAGGATAGGATAGAGAATTTGATAGGATAGAGGATTGGATAGGATAGAGGATAGGATAGGGGATTGATAGGATAGAGATTAGGATGGGATAGACGATATTATAGGATAGAGGATAGGATAGGATAGAGGATATGATAAGATAGAGGATAGGATAGAATAGAGGACAGGATAGGATAGAGGATAAATTAGGATAGAGGATAGGATAGGATAGAGAATAGGATAGGATAGAGGATAGGTTAGGATTGAGGATAGGATAGGATAGAGCATACGATAGGATAGAGGATAGGATAGGAGAGAGGATAGGATGGTATAGAGTATAGGATAGGATTTCATAAATGATAGGATAGGATAGAGGATAGGATAGAATTGAGGATATGATAGAATTGGGGATAGGATAGCATAGAGGATAGGATAGAATACGGGATACGATAGGATTGAGGCTAGGATAGGATAGAGGATACGATAGGATAGAGGGTAGGATAGGATAGAGGGTAGGATAGGATAGAGGATACGATAGAGGATAGGATAGAGGATAGGATAGGATAGGATAGAGAATAGGATAGGATACATGGTATTATAGGGTAGAGGATAGGATAGGGTAGAGGATAGAATACAGGATTGGATAGGATAGAGGATAGGAAACGATAGAGGATAGGATAGGATAGAGTATAGGATTGGATTGAGGATAGGATAGGATAGAGGATAGAATAGGATAGAGGATAGGATAGGATAGAGGATAGGATAGGATAGAGTATAGGATAGGATAGAGGATAGGATAGGATAGAGGATAGGATAGAGGATTGGATAGAGGATAGGATAGGATAGGATAGAGAATAGGATAGGATACATGGTATTATAGGGTAGAGGATAGGATAGGGTAGAGGATAGGATAGGGGATTGGATAGGATAGAGGATAGGATAGGATAGAGCATACGATAGTGGATAGGATAGGATAGAGGATAGGATAGGATAGAGTATATTATTGGATTGAGTATATTATTGGATTGAGGATAGGATAGGATAGTGGATAGGATAAGATAGAGGATAGGATAGAATAGAGGACAGGATAGGATAGAGGATAGGATACAGGATTGGATAGGACAGAGGATAGGATAGGATAGAGCATACGATAGTGGATAGGATAGGATAGAGGATAGGATAGAGCATTGGATAGGATAGAGGATAGGATACGATAGAGGATAGGATAGGATAGAGTATAGGATTGGATTGAGGATAGGATAGGATAGTGGATAGGATAAGATAGAGGGTAGGATAGAATAGAGGACAGGATAGGATAGTGGATAGGACACGATAGAAGATACGATATTATAGAGGAAAGGATAGGATAGAGGATAGGATAGAATAGACAATTAGATAGTATAGAGGATAGGATAGGATAGAGGATAGGATAGGGGATTGATAGGATAGAGATTAGGATGGGATAGAGGATATTATAGGATACAGGATAGGATAGGATAGAGGATAGGATAGGATGGAGGATAGGATAGGATAGGATAGAGAATAGGATAGGATACATGATATTCTAGGGTAGAGGATAGGATAGGGGATTGGATAGGATAGAGGATAGGATAGGATAGAGCATACGATAGTGGATAGGATAGGATAGGATAGAGAATAGGATAGGATACATGGTATTATAGGGTAGAGGATAGGATAGGGTAGAGGATAGGATAGGGGATTGGATAGGATAGAGGATAGGATAGGATAGGATAGAGAATAGGATAGGATACATGGTATTATAGGGTAGAGGATAGGATAGGGTAGAGGATAGGATAGGGGATTGGATAGGATAGAGGATAGGATAGGATAGAGCATACGATAGTGGATAGGATAGGATAGAGCATACGATAGTGGATAGGATAGGATAGAGGATAGGATAGGATAGAGTATATTATTGGATTGAGGATAGGATAGGATAGTGGATAGGATAAGATAGAGGATAGGATAGAATAGAGTACAGGATAGGATAGAGGATAGGATACAGGATTGGATAGGACAGAGGATAGGATAGGATAGAGCATACGATAGTGGATAGGATAGGATAGAGGATAGGATAGGATAGAGGATAGGATAGGATAGAGGATAGGACAGGATAGAGGATAGGATAGGATAGAGGATAGGATAGGATAGGATAGAGGATAGGATAGGATAGGATAGAGGATAGGATAGGATAGAGGATAGGATAGGATAGAGGATAGGATAGGATAGAGGATAGGATAGGATAGATTATAGGATAGGATAGAGGATAGGATAGGATAGAGGATAGGATAGGATAGAGGATAGGATAGGATAGAGGATCGGATAGGATAGAGGATAGGATAGGATAGAGGATAGGATAGGATAGAGGATAGGATAGGATAGGATAGAGGATAGAATAGGATAGGATAGAGGATATTACAGGATAGAGGATAGGATTGGATAGAGGATAGGATAGGATAGAGAATTTGATAGGATAGAGGATTGGATAGGATAGAGGATAGGATAGGGGATTGATAGGATAGAGATTAGGATGGGATAGACGATATTATAGGATAGAGGATAGGATAGGATAGAGGATATGATAAGATAGAGGATAGGATAGAATAGAGGACAGGATAGGATAGAGGATAAATTAGGATAGAGGATAGGATAGGATAGAGAATAGGATAGGATAGAGGATAGGTTAGGATTGAGGATAGGATAGGATAGAGCATACGATAGGATAGAGGATAGGATAGGAGAGAGGATAGGATGGTATAGAGTATAGGATAGGATTTCATAAATGATAGGATAGGATAGAGGATAGGATAGAATTGAGGATATGATAGAATTGGGGATAGGATAGCATAGAGGATAGGATAGAATACGGGATACGATAGGATTGAGGCTAGGATAGGATAGAGGATACGATAGGATAGAGGGTAGGATAGGATAGAGGGTAGGATAGGATAGAGGATACGATAGAGGATAGGATAGAGGATAGGATAGGATAGGATAGAGAATAGGATAGGATACATGGTATTATAGGGTAGAGGATAGGATAGGGTAGAGGATAGAATACAGGATTGGATAGGATAGAGGATAGGAAACGATAGAGGATAGGATAGGATAGAGTATAGGATTGGATTGAGGATAGGATAGGATAGAGGATAGAATAGGATAGAGGATAGGATAGGATAGAGGATAGGATAGGATAGAGTATAGGATAGGATAGAGGATAGGATAGGATAGAGGATAGGATAGAGGATTGGATAGAGGATAGGATAGGATAGGATAGAGAATAGGATAGGATACATGGTATTATAGGGTAGAGGATAGGATAGGGTAGAGGATAGGATAGGGGATTGGATAGGATAGAGGATAGGATAGGATAGAGCATACGATAGTGGATAGGATAGGATAGAGGATAGGATAGGATAGAGTATATTATTGGATTGAGTATATTATTGGATTGAGGATAGGATAGGATAGTGGATAGGATAAGATAGAGGATAGGATAGAGCATTGGATAGGATAGAGGATAGGATACGATAGAGGATAGGATAGGATAGAGTATAGGATTGGATTGAGGATAGGATAGGATAGTGGATAGGATAAGATAGAGGGTAGGATAGAATAGAGGACAGGATAGGATAGTGGATAGGACACGATAGAAGATACGATATTATAGAGGAAAGGATAGGATAGAGGATAGGATAGAATAGACAATTAGATAGTATAGAGGATAGGATAGGATAGAGGATAGGATAGGGGATTGATAGGATAGAGATTAGGATGGGATAGAGGATATTATAGGATACAGGATAGGATAGGATAGAGGATAGGATAGGATGGAGGATAGGATAGGATAGGATAGAGAATAGGATAGGATACATGATATTCTAGGGTAGAGGATAGGATAGGGGATTGGATAGGATAGAGGATAGGATAGGATAGAGCATACGATAGTGGATAGGATAGGATAGGATAGAGAATAGGATAGGATACATGGTATTATAGGGTAGAGGATAGGATAGGGTAGAGGATAGGATAGGGGATTGGATAGGATAGAGGATAGGATAGGATAGGATAGAGAATAGGATAGGATACATGGTATTATAGGGTAGAGGATAGGATAGGGTAGAGGATAGGATAGGGGATTGGATAGGATAGAGGATAGGATAGGATAGAGCATACGATAGTGGATAGGATAGGATAGAGGATAGGATAGGATAGAGTATATTATTGGATTGAGGATAGGATAGGATAGTGGATAGGATAAGATAGAGGATAGGATAGAATAGAGTACAGGATAGGATAGAGGATAGGATACAGGATTGGATAGGACAGAGGATAGGATAGGATAGAGCATACGATAGTGGATAGGATAGGATAGAGGATAGGATAGGATAGAGAATATTATAATATAGAAGATAGGATAGGATAGAGTATAGGATAGAGGATTGGATAGGATAGAGGATAGGATACGATAGAGGATAGGATACGATAGAGGATAGGATAGGATAGAGTATAGGATTGGATTGAGGATGGGATAGGATAGTGGATAGGATAAGATAGAGGGTAGGATAGATTAGAGGACAGGATAGGATAGTGTATAGGACACGATAGAAGATACGATATTATAGAGGAAAGGATAGGATAGAGGATAGGATAGAATAGACAATTAGATAGGATAGAGGATAGGATAGGATAGAGGATAGGATAGGGGATTGATAGGATAGAGATTAGGATGGGATAGAGGATATTATAGGATACAGGATAGGATAGGATAGAGGATAGGATAGGATGGAGGATAGGATAGGATAGGATAGAGAATAGGATAGGATACATGATATTCTAGGGTATCGGATAGGATAGGGGATTGGATAGGATAGAGGATAGGATAGGATAGAGCATACGATAGTGGATAGGATAGGATAGGATAGAGAATAGGATAGGATAGAAGATAGGATAGGATAGAGTATAGGATAGGATAGAGGATAGGATAGGATTGAGGAGAGGATAGGATAGAGGATAGGATAGGATAGAGGATAGGATAGGATAGAGGATAGGATAGGATAGAGAATAGGATAGGATACATGGTATTATAGGGTAGAGAATAGGATAGGGGATTGGATAGGATAGAGGATAGGATAGTATAGAGCATACGATAGTGGATAGGATAGGATAGAGGATAGGATAGGATTGAGGATAGGATAGGATTCAGGAGAGGATAGCATAGAGGATAGGATAGGATACAGGATAGGATCGGATAGAGGATAGGATAGGATAGAGAATAGGATATGATAGATGATAGGATAGGATAGAGGATACGATAGGATAGGATTGAGGGTAGGAGAGGATTGAGGATAGGATAGGAGAGAGGATAGGATAGGATAGAGGATAGGATAGGTTAGAGGATAGGATAGAGGATTGGATAGGATAGAGGATAGGATACGATAGAAGATAGGATACGATACAGGATAGGTTATGATAGAGGATAGGATAGGATATGAGATTGAATAGGATAGAGGATAGGATAGGATAGAGGATAGGATAGGATAGGATTCAGGATGGGATAGGATTGAGGATAGGATAGGAGAGAGGATAGGATAGGATAGAGGATACTATAGGATAGAGGATACGATAGGATTGAGGATAGGATAGGAATGAGGATAGGATAGGACTGAGGATAGGATAGGAATGAGGATAGGATAGGATTGAGGATAGGATAGGGGATTGGATAGGATGGAGGATAGGATACGATAGAAGATAGGATACGATAGACGATAGGATATGATAGAGGATAGGATAGGATATGAGATTGAATAGGATAGACGATAGGATAGGATAGAGGATAGGATAGGATAGAGGATAGGATACAATAGAGTATAGGATTGGATTGAGGATAGGATAGGATAGAGGATAGAATAGGATAGAGAATAGGATAGGATTGAGGAGAGGATAGGATAGAGGATAGGATAGGATAGAGGATAGGATAGGATAGAGGATAGGATAGAGAATAGGATAGAGGATAGGAAAGGATAGGATAGAGGATAGAAGAGACGATATTATAGAGGAAAGGATAGGATAGAGAATAGGATAGGATGGAGGATAGGACAGAGGATAGGATACGATAAGAGGATAGGATAGGATTGAGGATAGGATAGGATTGAGGATAGGATAGGATAGAGGATAGGATAGGATAGAGGATAGGATAGGATAGAGGATAGGATAGGATTGAGGATAGGATAGGATTCAGGAGAGGAAAGGATAGAGGATAGGATAGGATAGAGGATAGGATAGGATAGAGGATAGGATAGAGGATTTGATAGTATAGAGGATAGGATACGATAGAGGATAGGATACAATAGAGTATAGGATTGGATTGAGGATAGGATAGGATAGAGGATAGAATAGGATAGAGAATAGGATAGGATTGAGGAGAGGATAGGATAGAGGATAGGATAGGATAGAGGATAGGATAGGATAGAGGATAGGATAGAGGATAGGATAGAGGATAGGATAGGATAGGATAGAGGATAGAAGAGACGATATTACAGAGGAAAGGATAGGATAGAGAATAGGATAGGATGGAGGATAGGATAGAGGATAGGATACGATAAGAGGATAGGATAGGATAGACGATAGGATAGGATTGAGGATAGGATAGGATAGAGGATAGGATATGATAGATGATAGGATAGGATAGAGGATAGGATAGGATAGAGGATAGGATATGATAGATGATAGGATAGGATAGAGGATAGGATAGGATAGGATTCAGGATAGGATAGGATTGAGGATAGGATAGGAGAGAGGATAGGATAGGATAGAGGATAGGATGGGATAGAGGATAGGATAGAGGATAGGATAGGATAGAGGATAGGATTGGATAGAGGATCGGATAGGATAGAGGATAGGATAGGATAGAGGATAGGATAAGAAAGAGGATAGGATAGGATAGAGGATAGGATAGACGAAAGGATAGGATTGATGATGGGATAGGATAGAGGATAGGATAGGATAGAGGATAGGATATTATAGATGAGAGGCTAGGATAGAGGATAGGATAGGATAGAGGAAAGGATAGGATAGAGGATAGGATAGGATAGGATAGAGGATAGGATAGGATAGAGGATAGGATATGATAGAGGATAGGATAGGATAGAGGAAAGGATAGGATAGAGGATAGGATAGGATAGAGGACAGGATAGGATAGAGGATAGGATTGGATAGAGGATCGGATAGGATAGAGGATAGGATAGGATAGAGGATAGGATAAGAAAGAGGATAGGATAGGATAGAGGATAGGATAGACGAAAGGATAGGATTGATGATGGGATAGGATAGAGGATAGGATAGGATAGAGGATAGGATTGGATAGAGGATAGGATAGGATAGAGGATAGGATAGGATAGAGGATAGGATAGGATAGAGGATAGGATAGGATAGAGGATAGGATAGGATAGAGGATAGGATAGGATAGAGGATAGGATAGGATAGAGGATAGGATAGGATAGAGGATAGGATAGGATAGGATAGAGGATAGGATATAATAGAGGATAGGATTAGTAAGAGCATAGGATAGGATAGAGGATAGGATATTATAGATGAGAGGCTAGGATAGAGGATAGGATAGGATAGAGGAAAGGATAGGATAGAGGATAGGATAGGATAGGATAGAGGATAGGATAGGATAGAGGATAGGATATGATAGAGGATAGGATAGGATAGAGGAAAGGATAGGATAGAGGATAGGATAGGATAGAGGACAGGATAGGATAGAGGATAGGATTGGATAGAGGATCGGATAGGATAGAGGTTAGGATAGGATAGAGGATCGGATAGGATAGAGGATAGGATAGGATATAGGATAGGATAAGAAAGAGGATAGGATAGGATAGAGGATAGGATAGACGAAAGGATAGGATTGATGATGGGATAGGATAGAGGATAGGATAGGATAGAGGATAGGATTGGATAGAGGATAGGATAGGATAGAGGATAGGATAGGATAGAGGATAGGATAGGATAGAGGATAGGATAGGATAGAGGAAAGGATAGGATGGAGGATAGGATAGGATAGAGGATAGGATAAGAAAGAGGATAGGATAGGATAGAGGATAGGATATGATAGAGGATAGGATATAATAGAGGATAGGATTAGTAAGAGCATAGGATTAGTAAGAGCATAGGATAGGATAGAGGATAGGATAGCATAGAGGATAGGATATGATAGAGGATAGGATTACTAAGAGCATAGGATAGGATAGAGGATTTGATAGCATAGATGATAGGATAGGATGGAGGATAGGATTGGATAGAGGATAGGATAGGATAGAGGATAGGATAGGATAGAGGATAGGATAGGATAGAGGATAGGATAGGATAGAGGATAGGATAGGATAGAGGATAGGATAGGATAGAGGATAGGATATAATAGAGGATAGGATTAGTAAGAGCATAGGATAGGATAGAGGATAGGATATAATAGGATAGAGGATAGGATAGGATAGAGGATAGGATATGATAGAGGATAGGATAGGATAGAGGAAAGGATAGGATAGAGGATAGGATAGGATAGAGGACAGGATAGGATAGAGGATAGGATTGGATAGAGGATCGGATAGGATAGAGGATAGGATAGGATAGAGGATAGGATAAGTAAGAGGATAGGATAGGATAGAGGATAGGATAGACGAAAGGATAGGATTGATGATGGGATAGGATAGAGGATAGGATAGGATAGAGGATAGGATAGGGTAGAGGATAGGATAGGATAGAGGATAGGATAGGATAGAGGAAAGGATAGGATAGAGGATAGGATAGGATAGAGGATAGGATAAGAAAGAGGATAGGATAGGATAGAGGATAGGATAGACGAAAGGATAGGATTGATGATGGGATAGGATAGAGGATAGGATAGGATAGAGGATAGGATTGGATAGAGGATAGGATAGGATAGAGGATAGGATAGGATAGAGGATAGGATAGGATAGAGGATAGGATAGGATAGAGGATAGGATAGGATAGAGGATAGGATAGGATAGAGGATAGGATATAATAGAGGATAGGATTAGTAAGAGCATAGGATAGGATAGAGGATAGGATAGGATAGATGAGAGGCTAGGATAGAGGATAGGATAGGATAGAGGAAAGGATAGGATAGAGGATAGGATAGGATAGAGGATAGGATATGATAGAGGATAGGATATAATAGAGGATAGGATTAGTAAGAGCATAGGATTAGTAAGAGCATAGGATAGGATAGAGGATAGGATAGCATAGAGGATAGGATACGATAGAGGATAGGATAGGACAGAGGATAAGATTGGATAGAGGATAGGATAGGATAGAGGATAGGATAGGATAGAGGATAGGATATGATAGAGGATAGGATTACTAAGAGCATAGGATAGGATAGAGGATAGGATAGCATAGATGATAGGATAGGATGGAGGATAGGATTGGATAGAGGATAGGATAGGATAGAGGATAGGATAGGATAGAGGATAGGATAGAGGATAGGATAGAGGATAGGATAGGATAGAGTATAGGATATAATAGAGGATAGGATTAGTAAGAGCATAGGATAGGATAGAGGATATGATATAATAGGATAGAGGATAGGATAGGATAGAGGATAGGATAGGATAGAGGATAGGATAGGATAGAGGATAGGATAGGATACAGGATAGGATAGGATAGAGGATAGGATATAATAGAGGATAGGATTAGTAAGAGCATAGGATAGGATAGAGGATAGGATAGCATAGAGGATAGGATAGGATAGAGGATAGGATAGGATAGAGGATCGGATAGGATAGAGGATAGGATAGGATAGAGGAAAGGATAGGATAGAGGATAGGATAGGATAGGATAGGATAGAGGATAGGATAGGATAGAGGATAGGATATGATAGAGGATAGGATAGGATTGAGGATAGGATAGGATTGAGGATAGGATAGGATAGTTGATAGGATATGATAGAGCATACGATAGAGGATAGGATAGGATAGGATAGAGAATAGGATAGGATAGAGGATAGGATAGAGGATAGGATAGAGGATAGGATAGGATAGAGGATAGGATAGGATAGAGGATCGGATAGGATAGAGGATAGGATAGGATAGAGGAAAGGATAGGATAGAGGATAGGATAGGATAGGATAGAGGATAGGATAGGGTAGAGGATAGGATATGATAGAGGAGAGGATAGGATTGAGGATAGGATAGGATAGTTGATAGGATATGATAGAGCATACGATAGAGGATAGGATAGGGTAGGACAGAGAATAGGATAGGATACATGGTATTATAGGGTAGAGGATAGGATAGGATAGAGGATAGGATAGGATAGAGAATAGGATAGGATAGAGGATAGGATAGAGGATAGGATAGGATAGAGGATAGGATTGGATAGAGGATCGGATAGGATAGAGGATAGGATAGGATAGAGGATAGGATAGCATAGAGGATAGGATAGGATAGAGGATAGGATAGGATAGAGGATCGGATAGGATAGAGGATAGGATAGGATAGAGGAAAGGATAGGATAGAGGATAGGATAGGATAGGATAGGATAGAGGATAGGATAGGATAGAGGATAGGATATGATAGAGGATAGGATAGGATTGAGGATAGGATAGGATTGAGGATAGGATAGGATAGTTGATAGGATATGATAGAGCATACGATAGAGGATAGGATAGGATAGGATAGAGAATAGGATAGGATAGAGGATAGGATAGAGGATAGGATAGAGGATAGGATAGGATAGAGGATAGGATAGGATAGAGGATCGGATAGGATAGAGGATAGGATAGGATAGAGGAAAGGATAGGATAGAGGATAGGATAGGATAGGATAGAGGATAGGATAGGGTAGTGGATAGGATATGATAGAGGAGAGGATAGGATTGAGGATAGGATAGGATAGTTGATAGGATATGATAGAGCATACGATAGAGGATAGGATAGGGTAGGACAGAGAATAGGATAGGATACATGGTATTATAGGGTAGAGGATAGGATAGGATAGAGGATAGGATAGGATAGAGAATAGGATAGGATAGAGGATAGGATAGAGGATAGGATAGGATAGAGGATAGGATTGGATAGAGGATCGGATAGGATAGAGGATAGGATAGGATAGAGGATAGGATAAGAAAGAGGATAGGATAGGATAGAGGATAGGATAGACGAAAGGATAGGATTGATGATGGGATAGGATAGAGGATAGGATAGGATAGAGGATAGGATATTATAGATGAGAGGCTAGGATAGAGGATAGGATAGGATAGAGGAAAGGATAGGATAGAGGATAGGATAGGATAGGATAGAGGATAGGATAGGATAGAGGAAAGGATAGGATAGAGGATAGGATAGGATAGAGGACAGGATAGGATAGAGGATAGGATTGGATAGAGGATCGGATAGGATAGAGGATAGGATAGGATATAGGATAGGATAAGAAAGAGGATAGGATAGGATAGAGGATAGGATAGACGAAAGGATAGGATTGATGATGGGATAGGATAGAGGATAGGATAGGATAGAGGATAGGATTGGATAGAGGATAGGATAGGATAGAGGATAGGATAGGATAGAGGATAGGATAGGATAGAGGATAGGATAGGATAGAGGATAGGATAGGATAGAGGATAGGATAGGATAGAGGATAGGATAGGATAGAGGATAGGATAGGATAGAGGATAGGATATAATAGAGGATAGGATTAGTAAGAGCATAGGATAGGATAGAGGATAGGATATTATAGATGAGAGGCTAGGATAGAGGATAGGATAGGATAGAGGAAAGGATAGGATAGAGGACAGGATAGGATAGGATAGAGGATAGGATAGGATAGAGGATAGGATATGATTGAGGATAGGATAGGATAGAGGAAAGGATAGGATAGATAATAGGATAGGATAGAGGACAGGATAGGATAGAGGATAGGATTGGATAGAGGGATCGGATAGGATGGAGGATAGGATAGGATAGAGGATAGGATAAGAAAGAGGATAGGATAGGATAGAGGATAGGATAGACGAAAGGATAGGATTGATGATGGGATAGGATAGAGGATAGGATAGGATAGAGGATAGGATTGGATAGAGGATAGGATAGGATAGAGGATAGGATAGGATAGAGGATATGATAGGATAGAGGATAGGATAGGATAGAGGATAGGATAGGATAGAGGATAGGATAGGATAGAGGATAGGATTAGTAAGAGCATAGGATAGGATAGAGGATAGGATAGGATAGATGAGAGGCTAGGATAGAGGATAGGATAGGATAGAGGAAAGGATAGGATAGAGGATAGGATAGGATAGGATAGAGGATAGGATAGGATAGAGGATAGGATATGATAGAGGATAGGATAGGATAGAGGAAAGGATAGGATAGAGGATAGGATAGGATAGAGGACAGGATAGGATAGAGGATAGGATTGGATAGAGGATCGGATAGGATAGAGGATAGGATAGGATAGAGGATAGGATAAGTAAGAGGATAGGATAGGATAGAGGATAGGATAGACGAAAGGATAGGATTGATGATGGGATAGGATAGAGGATAGGATAGGATAGAGGATAGGATAGGATAGAGGATAGGATAGGATAGAGGATAGGATAGGATAGAGGAAAGGATAGGATGGAGGATAGGATAGGATAGAGGATAGGATAAGAAAGAGGATAGGATAGGATAGAGGATAGGATATGATAGAGGATAGGATATAATAGAGGATAGGATTAGTAAGAGCAAAGGATTAGTAAGAGCATAGGATAGGATAGAGGATAGGATAGCATAGAGGATAGGATAGGATAGAGGACAGGATAGGACAGAGGATAAGATTGGATAGAGGATAGGATAGGATAGAGGATAGGATAGGATAGAGGATAGGATATGATAGAGGATAGGATTACTAAGAGCATAGGATAGGATAGAGGATTTGATAGCATAGATGATAGGATAGGATGGAGGATAGGATTGGATAGAGGATAGGATAGGATAGAGGATAGGATAGGATAGAGGATAGGATAGGATAGAGGATAGGATAGGATAGAGGATAGGATAGGATAGAGGATAGGATAGGATAGAGGATAGGATAGGATAGAGGATAGGATAGGATAGAGGATAGGATAGAGGATAGGATAGGATAGAGGATATGATATAATAGAGGATAGGATTAGTAAGAGCATAGGATAGGATAGAGGATAGGATATAATAGGATAGAGGATAGGATAGGATAGAGGATAGGATATGATAGAGGATAGGATAGGATAGAGGAAAGGATAGGATAGAGGATAGGATAGGATAGAGGACAGGATAGGATAGAGGATAGGATTAGTAAGAGCATAGGATAGGATAGAGGATAGGATAGGATAGATGAGAGGCTAGGATAGAGGATAGGATAGGATAGAGGAAAGGATAGGATAGTGGATAGGATAGGATAGGATAGAGGATAGGATAGGATAGAGGATAGGATATGATAGAGGATAGGATAGGATAGAGGAAAGGATAGGATAGAGGATAGGATAGGATAGAGGACAGGATAGGATAGAGGATAGGATTGGATAGAGGATCGGATAGGATAGAGGATAGGATAGGATAGAGGATAGGATAAGTAAGAGGATAGGATAGGATAGAGGATAGGATAGACGAAAGGATAGGATTGATGATGGGATAGGATAGAGGATAGGATAGGATAGAGGATAGGATAGGATAGAGGATAGGATAGGATAGAGGATAGGATAGGATAGAGGAAAGGATAGGATGGAGGATAGGATAGGATAGAGGATAGGATAAGAAAGAGGATAGGATAGGATAGAGGATAGGATATGATAGAGGATAGGATATAATAGACGATAGGATTAGTAAGAGCATAGGATTAGTAAGAGCATAGGATAGGATAGAGGATAGGATAGCATAGAGGATAGGATAGGATAGAGGACAGGATAGGACAGAGGATAAGATTGGATAGAGGATAGGATAGGATAGAGGATAGGATAGGATAGAGGATAGGATATGATAGAGGATAGGATTACTAAGAGCATAGGATAGGATAGAGGATTTGATAGACGAAAGGATAGGATTGATGATGGGATAGGATAGAGGATAGGATAGGATAGAGGATAGGATTGGATAGAGGATAGGATAGGATAGAGGATAGGATAGGATAGAGGATAGGATAGGATAGAGGATAGGATAGGATAGAGGATAGGATAGGATAGAGGATAGGATAGGATAGAGGATAGGATAGGATAGAGGATAGGATATAATAGAGGATAGGATTAGTAAGAGCATAGGATAGGATAGAGGATAGGATAGGATAGATGAGAGGCTAGGATAGAGGATAGGATAGGATAGAGGAAAGGATAGGATAGAGGATAGGATAGGATAGAGGATAGGATATGATAGAGGATAGGATATAATAGAGGATAGGATTAGTAAGAGCATAGGATTAGTAAGAGCATAGGATAGGATAGAGGATAGGATAGCATAGAGGATAGGATACGATAGAGGATAGGATAGGACAGAGGATAAGATTGGATAGAGGATAGGATAGGATAGAGGATAGGATAGGATAGAGGATAGGATATGATAGAGGATAGGATTACTAAGAGCATAGGATAGGATAGAGGATAGGATAGCATAGATGATAGGATAGGATGGAGGATAGGATTGGATAGAGGATAGGATAGGATAGAGGATAGGATAGGATAGAGGATAGGATAGGATAGAGGATAGGATAGGATAGAGGATAGGATAGGATAGAGGATAGGATAGGATAGAGGACAGGATAGGATAGAGGATAGGATAGAGGATAGGATAGAGGATAGGATAGGATAGAGTATAGGATATAATAGAGGATAGGATTAGTAAGAGCATAGGATAGGATAGAGGATAGGATATAATAGGATAGAGGATAGGATAGGATAGAGGATAGGATATGATAGAGGATAGGATAGGATAGAGGAAAGGATAGGATAGAGGATAGGACAGGATAGAGGACAGGATAGGATAGAGGATAGGATTGGATAGAGGATCGGATAGGATAGAGGATAGGATAGGATAGAGGATAGGATAAGTAAGAGGATAGGATAGGATAGAGGATAGGATAGACGAAAGGATAGGATTGATGATGGGATAGGATAGAGGATAGGATAGGATAGGATAGAGGATAGGATAAGTAAGAGGATAGGATAGGATAGAGGATAGGATAGACGAAAGGATAGGATTGATGATGGGATAGGATAGAGGATAGGATAGGATAGAGGATAGGATAGGATAGAGGATAGGATAGGATAGAGGATAGGATAGGATAGAGGATAGGATATAATAGAGGATAGGATTAGTAAGACCATAGGATAGGAAGAGGATAGGATAGCATAGAGGATAGGATAGGATAGAGGATAGGATAGGATAGAGGATAGGATAAGTAAGAGGATAGGATAGGATAGAGGATAGGATAGACGAAAGGATAGGATTGATGATGGGATAGGATAGAGGATATGATATGATAGAGGATAGGATAGGATTGAGGATAGGATAGGATAGTTGATAGGATATGATAGAGCATACGATAGAGGATAGGATAGGATAGGATAGAGAATAGGATAGGATAGAGGGTAGGATAGAGGATAGGATAGAGGATAGGATAGGATAGAGGATAGGATAGGATAGAGGATCGGATAGGATAGAGGATAGGATAGGATAGAGGAAAGGATAGGATAGAGGATAGGATAGGATAGGATAGGATAGAGGATAGGATAGGATAGAGGATAGGATATGATAGAGGATAGGATAGGATTGAGGATAGGATACGATAGAGGATAGGATAGGATAGAGGATAGGATAGGATAGAGGATAGAGGATAGGATAGGATAGAGGATAGGATAGGATAGAGGATAGGATAGGATAGAGGATAGGATAGGATAGAGGATAGGATAGGATAGAGGATAGGATAGGATAGAGGATAGGATGGGATAGAGAATAGGTTAGGATTGAGGATAGGATAGGATAGGATAGAGGATAGGATAGAATTGAGGATAGGATTGGATAGACGATAGGATAGAATTGAGGATAGGATTGGATTGAGGATAGGATAGGATAGGATAGAGGATAGGATAGAATTGAGGATAGGATTGGATAGACGATTGGATAGGATAGAGGATATGATAGGATAGAGGGTAGGATAGAGGATAGGATAGCATAGAGGATATGATAGGATAGAGGATAGGATAAAGGATAGGATAGGATAGAGGATAGGATAGGATAGAGGATAGGATAGGATAGAGAATAGGTTAGGATTGACGATAGGATAGGATAGGATAGAGGATAGGATGGAATTGAGGATAGGATTGGATAGACGATAGGATAGAATTGAGGATAGGATTGGATAGAGGATAGAGAATTAGATAGGATAGAGGATAGGGTAGGATAGAGGATAGGATAGGGGATTGATAGGATAGGATAGAGGATAGGATAGGATAGGGGATAGGATAGGCTAGAGGATAGGATAGGATAGAGGATAGGATACGATAGAGGATAGGGTAGAGGAGAGGATAGAGGATAGGATAGGATAGAGAATAGGTTAGGATTGAGGATAGGATAGGATAGGATAGAGGATAGAATAGAATTGAGGATGGGATTGGTTAGACGATAGGATAGAATTGGGGATAGGATAGGATAGAGGATAGGATAGGATAGGATATAGGATAGACTAGGATAGAGGATAGGATAGGATAGAGGATATGATAGGATAGAGGATAGGATAGAGGATAGGATAGCATAGAGGATATGATAGGATAGAGGATAGGATAAAGGATAGGATAGGATAGAGGATAGGGTAGGATAGAGGATAGGATAGGATAGAGAATAGGTTAGGATTGACGATAGGATAGGATAGGATAGAGGATAGGATGGAATTGAGGATAGGATTGGATAGACGATTGGATAGAATTGAGGATAGGATTGGATAGAGGATAGAGAATTGGATAGGATAGAGTATAGGGTAGGATAGAGGATAGGATAGGGGATTGATAGGATAGGATAGACGATAGGATAGGATAGAGGATAGGATAGGATAGAGGATAGGATAGGATAGAGGATAGGATAGGATAGAGGATAGGATAGGATAGAGGATAGGATAGGATAGAGGATAGGATAGGATAGAGGATAGGATAGGATAGAGGATAGGATAGGATAGAGGATAGGATAGGATAGAGGATAGGATAGGATAGAGGATAGGATAGGATAGAGGATAGGATAGGATAGAGGATAGGATAGGATAGAGGATAGGATAGGATAGGATAGAGGATAGGATAGGATAGAGGATATGATAGGATAGAGGATAGGATAGAGGATAGGATAGGATAGAGGATATGATAGGATAGAGGATAGGATAAAGGATAGGATAGGATAGAGGATAGGATAGGATAGAGGATAGGATAGGATAGAGGATAGGATAGGATAGAGGATAGGATAGGATAGGATAGACGATATGATAGGATAGAGGATAGGATAAAGGATAGGATACGATAGAGGATAGGATAGGATAGAGGATAGGATAGAGGATAGGATAGAAGATAGGATAGAGGATAGGATAGGATAGAGGATAGGATAGGATAGAGAATAGGTTAGGATTGAGGATAGGACAGGGTAGGATAGAGGATAGGATAGAATTGAGGATAGGATTGGATAGACGATAGGATAGAATTGAGGATAGGATTGGATAGAGGATAGAGAATTGGATAGGACAGAGGATAGGGTAGGATAGAGGATAGGATAGGGGATTGATAGGATAGGATAGAGGATAGGATAGGATAGAGGATATGATAGGATAGAGGATAGGGTAGAGGATATTATAGGATAGAGTGTATGATAAGATAGAGCATAGGATAAAGGATAGGATAAGATAGAGGATAGGATGGGGTAGAGAATAGGTTAGGATTGAGGATAGGATAGGATAGGATAGAGGATAGGATAGAATTGAGGATATAATTGGATAGACGATAGGATAGAATTGAGGATAGGATTGGATAGACGATAGGATAGAATTGAGGATAGGATTGGATAGAGGATAGAGAATTGGATAGGATAGAGTATAGGGTAGGATAGAGGATAGGATAGGGGATTGATAGGATAGGATAGACGATAGGATAGGATAGAGGATAGGATAGGATAGAGGATAGGATAGGATAGAGGATAGGATAGGATAGAGGATAGGATAGGATAGAGGATAGGATAGGATAGAGGATAGGATAGGATAGAGGATAGGATAGGATAGAGGATAGGATAGGATAGAGGATAGGATAGGATAGAGGATAGGATAGGATAGAGGATAGGATAGGATAGGATAGAGGATAGGATAGGATAGAGGATATGATAGGATAGAGGATAGGATAGAGGATAGGATAGGATAGAGGATATGATAGGATAGAGGATAGGATAAAGGATAGGATACGATAGAGGATAGGATAGGATAGAGGATAGGATAGGATAGAGGATAGGATAGGATAGAGGATAGGATAGGATAGAGGATAGGATAGGATAGAGGATAGGATAGGATAGGATAGACGATATGATAGGATAGAGGATAGGATAAAGGATAGGATACGATAGAGGATAGGATAGGATAGAGGATAGGATAGAGGATAGGATAGAAGATAGGATAGAGGATAGGATAGGATAGAGGATAGGATAGGATAGAGAATAGGTTAGGATTGAGGATAGGACAGGGTAGGATAGAGGATAGGATAGAATTGAGGATAGGATTGGATAGACGATAGGATAGAATTGAGGATAGGATTGGATAGAGGATAGAGAATTGGATAGGACAGAGGATAGGGTAGGATAGAGGATAGGATAGGGGATTGATAGGATAGGATAGAGGATAGGATAGGATAGAGGATATGATAGGATAGAGGATAGGGTAGAGGATATTATAGGATAGAGTGTATGATAAGATAGAGCATAGGATAAAGGATAGGATAAGATAGAGGATAGGATGGGGTAGAGAATAGGTTAGGATTGAGGATAGGATAGGATAGGATAGAGGATAGGATAGAATTGAGGATATAATTGGATAGACGATAGGATAGAATTGAGGATAGGATTGGATTGAGGATAGGATAGGATAGGATAGAGGATAGGATAGAATTGAGGATAGGATTGGTTAGACGATAGGATAGAATTGGGGATAGGATAGGATAGAGGATAGAGGATAGGATAGGATAGAGGATAGGATAGGATAGAGGATATGATAGGATAGAGGATAGGATAAAGGATAGGATACGATAGAGGATAGGATAGGATAGAGGATAGGATAGAATTGAGGATAGGATTGGATAGAGGATAGAGAATTAGATAGGATAGAGGATAGGGTAGGATAGAGGATAGGATTGGTTAGACGATAGGATAGAATTGGGGATAGGATAGGATAGAGGATAGAGGATAGGATAGGATAGAGGATAGGATAGGATAGAGGATAGGATAGGATTGAGGATAGGATAGGGTAGGATAGAGGATAGGATAGAATTGAGGATAGGATTGGATAGACGAGAGGATAGAATTGAGGATAGGATTGGATAGAGGATAGAGAATTGGATAGGACAGAGGATAGGGTAGGATAGAGGATAGGATAGGGGATTGATAGGATAGGATAGAGGATAGGATAGGATAGACGATATGATAGGATAGAGGATAGGGTAGAGGATATTATAGGATAGAGTGTATGATAAGATAGAGCATAGGATAAAGGATAGGATAAGATAGAGGATAGGATGGGATAGAGAATAGGTTAGGATTGAGGATAGGATAGGATCGGATAGAGGATAGGATAGAATTGAGGATAGGATTGGATAGACGATAGGATAGAATTGAGGATAGGATTGGATAGAGGATAGAGAATTAGATAGGATAGAGGATAGGGTAGGATAGAGGATAGGATAGGGGATTGATAGGATAGGATAGAGGATAGGATAGGATAGGGGATTGATAGGATAGGATAGAGGATAGGATAGGATAGGGGATAGGATAGGCTAGAGGATAGGATAGGATAGAGGATAGGATAGAGGATAGGATAGGATAGAGGATAGGATAGGATAGAGGATAGGATAGGACAGAGGATAAGATTGGATAGAGGATAGGATAGGATAGAGGATAGGATAGGATAGAGGATAGGTTAGGATAGATGATAGGATAGAATAGAGGATAGGATAGGATAGAGGATAGAGGATAGGATAGGATAGAGGATAGGTTAGGATAGAGGATAGGATAGGATAGAAGATAGGATAGGATAGAGGATAGGATAGGATAGAGGATAGGATATAATAGAGGATAGGGTTAGTAAGAGCATAGGATAGGATAGAGGATAGGATAGCATAGACGATAGTATAGGATAGAGGATAGGATAGGATAGATGATAGGATATGATAGAGGATAAGATTGGATAGATTATAGGATACGATAGAGGATAGGATAGAATAGAGGATAGGATAGGATAGAGGATAGGATAGGATAGAGGATAGGTTAGAGGATAGGATTGGATAGAGGATAAGTTAGGATAGAGGATAGGATAAGATAGAGGACAGGATAGGATAAAGGATAGGATACGATAGAGGATAGGATAGGATAGAGTATAGGATAGGATAGAGGATAGGATAGGATAGGATAGGATAGAGGATAGGTTAGGATAGTTGATAGGATATGATAGAGGATAGGATAGGATAGTTGATAGGATAGGATAGAGCATACGATAGAGGATAGGCTAGGATAGAGGATATGATAGGATAGAGGATAAGATTGGATAGAGGATAGGATAGGATAGAGGATAGGATAGGATAGAGGATAGGATAGGATAGATGATAGGATAGGATAGGTGATAAGATAGGATAGAGGACAGGATAGGATAAAGGATAGGATTGGATAGAGGATAGGATAGAGGAAAGGATAGGATAGAGGATAGGATAGAGGAAAGGATAGGATAGAGGATAGGATACGATAGAACATACGATATTATAGAAAAAAGGATACGATAGAGGATAGGATAGGATAGAGGATCGGATAGGATAGAGGATAGGATAGGATAGAGGATAGGATAAGTAAGAGGATAGGATAGGATAGAGGATAGTATAGACGAAAGGATAGGATTGATGATGGGATAGGATAGAGGATAGGATAGGATAGAGGATAGGTTTGGATAGAGGATAGGATAGGATAGAGGATAGGATAGGATAGAGGATAGGATAAGTAAGAGGATATGATAGGATAGAGGATAGGATAGGATAGAGGAAAGGATAGGATAGAGGATAGGATTGGATAGAGGATAAGATAGGATAGAGGATAGGATAAGATAGAGGACAGGATAGGATAAAGGATAGGATACGATAGAGGATAGGATAGGATAGAGTATAGGATAGGATAGAGGATAGGATAGGATAGGATAGGATAGAGGATAGGTTA
Organism: Halictus rubicundus; assembly: GCF_050948215.1. NCBI lineage: Eukaryota > Metazoa > Arthropoda > Insecta > Hymenoptera > Halictidae > Halictus > Halictus rubicundus. Next base: position 189,451 of record NW_027488703.1, read on the forward strand.
GGATAGTTGATAGGATAGGATAGAGGATAGGATAGGATAGTTGATAGGATAGGATAGAGCATACGATAGAGGATAGGATTGGATAGAGGATAGGATATGATAGAGGATAGGATAGGGTAGTTGATAGGATAGGATAGAGCATACGATAGAAGATAGGATAGGATAGAGGATATGATAGGATAGAGGATAGGATAGGATAGAGGATAGGATAGGATAGAGGAGAGGATAGGATAGAGGATAGGATATAATGGAGGATAGGATTAGTAAGAGCATGGGATAGGATAGAGGATAGGATAGCATAGAGGATAGGATAGGATAGGACAGAGGATAAGATTGGATAGAGGATAGGATAGGATAGAGGATAGGATAGGATAGAGGATAGGATAGGATAGATGATAGGATAGGATAGAGGATAAGATTGGATAGATTATAGGATACGATAGAGGATAGGATAGAATAGAGGATAGGATAGGATAGAGGATAGGATAGGATATAGGATAGGTTAGGATAGAGGATAGGATAGGATAGAAGATAGGATAGGATAGATGATAGGATAGGATAGAGGATAAGATTGGATAGATTATAGGATACGATAGAGGATAGGATAGAATAGAGGATAGGATTGGATAGAGGATAGGATAGGATAGAGGATAGGATAGGATAGAGGATAGGATAAGTAAGAGGATAGGATAGGATAGAGGATAGGATAGGATAGAGGAAAGGATAGGATAGAGGGTAGGATTGGATAGAGGATAAGGTAGGATAGAGGATAGGATAAGATAGAGGACAGGATAGGATAGAGGATAGGATACGATAGAGGATAGGATAGGATAGAGTATAGGATACGATAGAGGATAGGATACGATAGAGTATAGGATAGGATAGAGGATAGGATGGGATAGGATAGGATAGAGGATAGGATAGGATAGTTGATAGGATAGGATAGAGGATAGGATAGGATTGTTGATAGGATAGGATAGAGCATACGATAGAGGATAGGATAGGATAGAGAATAGGATAGGATACATGGTATTATAGGGTAGAGGATAGAATAGGATAGAGGATAGGATAGGGGATTGGATAGGATAGAGAATAGGATAAGTAAGAGGATAGGATAGGATAGAGGATAGGATAGACGAAAGGATAGGATTGAGGATGGGATAGGATAGAGGATAGGATATGATAGAGGATAGGATTGGATAGAGGATAGGATAGGATAGAGGATAGGATAGGATAGAGGATAGGATAAGTAAGAGGATAGGATAGGATAGAGGATAGGATAGGATAGAGGATAGGATAGGATAGAGGATAGGATATAATGGAGGATAGGATTAGTAAGAGCATAGGATAGGATAGAGGATAGGATAGCATAGAGGATAGGATAGGATAGAGGATAGGATAGGACAGAGGATAAGATTGGATAGAGGATAGGATAGGATAGAGGATAGGATAGGATAGAGGATAGGATAGGATAGATGATAGGATATGATAGAGGATAAGATTGGATAGATTATAGGATACGATAGAGGATAGGATAGAATAGAGGATAGGATAGGATAGAGGATAGGATAGGATAGAGGATAGGTTAGGATAGAGGATAGGATAGGATAGAAGATAGGATAGGATAGAGGATAGGATAGGATAGAGGATAGGATATAATAGAGGATAGGGTTAGTAAGAGCATAGGATAGGATAGAGGATAGGATAGCATAGACGATAGTAGAGGATAGAGGATAGGATAGGATAGAGGATAGGATATAATAGAGGATAGGGTTAGTAAGAGCATAGGATAGGATAGAGGATAGGATAGCATAGACGATAGTATAGGATAGAGGATAGGATAGGATAGAGGATAAGATTGGATAGAGGATAGGATAGGAAAGAGGATAGGATAGGATAGAGGATAGGATAGGATAGGGGATCGGATAGGAGAGAGGATGGGATAGGATAGAGGATAGGATAGGATAGAGGATAGGATAGGATAGAGGATAGGATAGGATAGAGGATCGGATAGGATAGAGGATAGGATAGGATAGAGGATAGGATAAGTAAGAGGATAGGATAGGATAGAGGATAGGATAGGATAGAGGATAGGATAGGATAGAGGATAGGATAGGATAGAGGATAGGATAGGATAGAGGATAGGATATAATGGAGGATAGGATATAATGGAGGATAGGATTAGTAAGAGCATAGGATAGGATAGAGGATAGGATAGCATAGAGGATAGGATAGGATAGAGGATAGGATAGGACAGAGGATAAGATTGGATAGAGGATAGGATAGGATAGAGGATAGGATAGGATAGAGGATAGGATAGGATAGATGATAGGATAGGATAGAGGATAAGATTGGATAGATTATAGGATACGATAGAGGATAGGATAGAATAGAGGATAGGATAGGATAGAGGATAGGATAGGATAGAGGATAGGATAGGATAGAAGATAGGATATGATAGAGGATAGGATAGGATAGGATAGGATAGAGGATAGGATAGAGGATAGGATTGGATAGAGGATAAGTTAGGATAGAGGATAGGATAAGATAGAGGACAGGATAGGATAAAGGATAGGATACGATAGAGGATAGGATAGGATAGAGTATAGGATAGGATAGAGGATAGGATAGGATAGGATAGGATAGAGGATAGGTTAGGATAGTTGATAGGATATGATAGAGGATAGGATAGGATAGTTGATAGGATAGGATAGAGCATACGATAGAGGATAGGATTGGATAGAGGATAGGATATGATAGAGGATAGGATAGGATAGTTGATAGGATAGGATAGAGCATACGATAGAGGATAGGATAGGATAGAGGATATGATAGGATAGAGGATAGGATAGGATAGAGGATATGATAGGATAGAGGGTAGGATAGGATAGAGGATAGGATAGGATAGAGGAGAGGATAGGATAGAGGATAGGATATAATGGAGGATAGGATAGGATACAGGATAGGATAGGACAGAGGATAAGATTGGATAGAGGATAGGACAGGATAGAGGATAGGATAGGATAGAGGATAGGATAGGATAGATGATAGGATAGGATAGGTGATAAGATAGGATAGAGGACAGGATAGGATAAAGGATAGGATTGGATAGAGGATGGGATAGAGGAAAGGATAGGATAGAGGATAGGATAGAGGAAAGGATAGGATAGAGGATAGGATACGATAGAACATACGATATTATAGAAAAAAGGATACGATAGAGGATAGGATAGGATAGAGGATCGGATAGGATAGAGGATAGGATAGGATAGAGGATAGGATAAGTAAGAGGATAGGATAGGATAGAGGATAGTATAGACGAAAGGATAGGATTGATGATGGGATAGGATAGAGGATAGGATAGGATAGAGGATAGGATTGGATAGAGGATAGGATAGGATAGAGGATAGGATAGGATAGAGGATAGGATAGGATAGATGATAGGATAGGATAGAGGATAAGATTGGATAGATTATAGGATACGATAGAGGATAGGATAGAATAGAGGATAGGATAGGATAGAGGATAGGATAGGATATAGGATAGGTTAGGATAGAGGATAGGATAGGATAGAAGATAGGATAGGATAGATGATAGGATAGGATAGAGGATAAGATTGGATAGATTATAGGATACGATAGAGGATAGGATAGAATAGAGGATAGGATTGGACAGAGGATGGGATAGAGGAAAGGATACGATAGAGGATAGGATAGGATAGAGGATCGGATAGGATAGAGGGTAGGATAGGATAGAGGATAGGATAAGTAAGAGGATAGGATAGGATAGAGGATAGTATAGACGAAAGGATAGGATTGATGATGGGATAGGATAGAGGATAGGATAGGATAGAGGATAGGATTGGATAGAGGATAGGATAGGATAGAGGATAGGATAGGATAGAGGATAGGATAAGTAAGAGGATAGGATAGGATAGAGGATAGGATAGGATAGAGGAAAGGATAGGATAGAGGGTAGGATTGGATAGAGGATAAGGTAGGATAGAGGATAGGATAAGATAGAGGACAGGATAGGATAGAGGATAGGATACGATAGAGGATAGGATAGGATAGAGTATAGGATACGATAGAGGATAGGATACGATAGAGTATAGGATAGGATAGAGGATAGGATGGGATAGGATAGGATAGAGGATAGGATAGGATAGTTGATAGGATAGGATAGAGGATAGGATAGGATTGTTGATAGGATAGGATAGAGCATACGATAGAGGATAGGATAGGATAGAGAATAGGATAGGATACATGGTATTATAGGGTAGAGGATAGAATAGGATAGAGGATAGGATAGGGGATTGGATAGGATAGAGAATAGGATAAGTAAGAGGATAGGATAGGATAGAGGATAGGATAGACGAAAGGATAGGATTGAGGATGGGATAGGATAGAGGATAGGATATGATAGAGGATAGGATTGGATAGAGGATAGGATAGGATAGAGGATAGGATAGGATAGAGGATAGGATAAGTAAGAGGATAGGATAGGATAGAGGATAGGATAGGATAGAGGATAGGATAGGATAGAGGATAGGATATAATGGAGGATAGGATTAGTAAGAGCATAGGATAGGATAGAGGATAGGATAGCATAGAGGATAGGATAGGATAGAGGATAGGATAGGACAGAGGATAAGATTGGATAGAGGATAGGATACGATAGAGGATAGGATAGGATAGAGTATAGGATACGATAGAGGATAGGATACGATAGAGTATAGGATAGGATAGAGGATAGGATGGGATAGGATAGGATAGAGGATAGGATAGGATAGTTGATAGGATAGGATAGAGGATAGGATAGGATTGTTGATAGGATAGGATAGAGCATACGATAGAGGATAGGATAGGATAGAGAATAGGATAGGATACATGGTATTATAGGGTAGAGGATAGAATAGGATAGAGGATAGGATAGGGGATTGGATAGGATAGAGAATAGGATAAGTAAGAGGATAGGATAGGATAGAGGATAGGATAGACGAAAGGATAGGATTGAGGATGGGATAGGATAGAGGATAGGATATGATAGAGGATAGGATTGGATAGAGGATAGGATAGGATAGAGGATAGGATAGGATAGAGGATAGGATAAGTAAGAGGATAGGATAGGATAGAGGATAGGATAGGATAGAGGATAGGATAGGATAGAGGATAGGATATAATGGAGGATAGGATTAGTAAGAGCATAGGATAGGATAGAGGATAGGATAGCATAGAGGATAGGATAGGATAGAGGATAGGATAGGACAGAGGATAAGATTGGATAGAGGATAGGATAGGATAGAGGATAGGATAGGATAGAGGATAGGATAGGATAGATGATAGGATATGATAGAGGATAAGATTGGATAGATTATAGGATACGATAGAGGATAGGATAGAATAGAGGATAGGATAGGATAGAGGATAGGATAGGATAGAGGATAGGTTAGGATAGAGGATAGGATAGGATAGAAGATAGGATAGGATAGAGGATAGGATAGGATAGAGGATAGGATATAATAGAGGATAGGGTTAGTAAGAGCATAGGATAGGATAGAGGATAGGATAGCATAGACGATAGTATAGGATAGAGGATAGGATAGGATAGAGGATAGGATATAATAGAGGATAGGGTTAGTAAGAGCATAGGATAGGATAGAGGATAGGATAGCATAGACGATAGTATAGGATAGAGGATAGGATAGGATAGAGGATAAGATTGGATAGAGGATAGGATAGGAAAGAGGATAGGATAGGATAGAGGATAGGATAGGATAGGGGATCGGATAGGAGAGAGGATGGGATAGGATAGAGGATAGGATAGGATAGAGGATAGGATAGGATAGAGGATAGGATAGGATAGAGGATCGGATAGGATAGAGGATAGGATAGGATAGAGGATAGGATAAGTAAGAGGATAGGATAGGATAGAGGATAGGATAGGATAGAGGATAGGATAGGATAGAGGATAGGATAGGATAGAGGATAGGATAGGATAGAGGATAGGATATAATGGAGGATAGGATATAATGGAGGATAGGATTAGTAAGAGCATAGGATAGGATAGAGGATAGGATAGCATAGAGGATAGGATAGGATAGAGGATAGGATAGAACAGAGGATAAGATTGGATAGAGGATAGGATAGGATAGAGGATAGGATAGGATAGAGGATAGGATAGGATAGATGATAGGATAGGATAGAGGATAAGATTGGATAGATTATAGGATACGATAGAGGATAGGATAGAATAGAGGATAGGATAGGATAGAGGATAGGATAGGATAGAGGATAGGTTAGGATAGAGGATAGGATAGGATAGAAGATAGGATAGGATAGAGGATAGGATAGGATAGGGGATCGGATAGGAGAGAGGATGGGATAGGATAGAGGATAGGATAGGATAGAGGATAGGATAGGATAGAGGATAGGATAGGATAGAGGATCGGATAGGATAGAGGATAGGATAGGATAGAGGATAGGATAAGTAAGAGGATAGGATAGGATAGAGGATAGTATAGACGAAAGGATAGGATTGATGATGGGATAGGATAGAGGATAGGATAGGATAGAGGAGAGGATTGGATAGAGGATAGTATAGGATAGAGGATAGGATAGGATAGAGGATAGGATTGGATAGAGGATAGGATATGATAGAGGATAGGATAGGATAGTTGATAGGATAGGATAGAGCATACGATAGAGGATAGGATAGGATAGAGGATATGATAGGATAGAGGATAGGATAGGATAGAGGATAGGATAGGATAGAGGAGAGGATAGGATAGAGGATAGGATATAATGGAGGATAGGATTAGTAAGAGCATAGGATAGGATAGAGGATAGGATAGGATACATGATAGGATAGGACAGAGGATAAGATTGGATAGAGGATAGGATAGGATAGAGGAAAGGATAGGATAGAGGATAGGATAGGATAGATGATAGGATAGGATAGGTGATAAGATAGGATAGAGGACAGGATAGGATAAAGGATAGGATTGGATAGAGGATCGGATAGAGGAAAGGATAGGATAGAGGATAGGATAGAGGAAAGGATAGGATAGAGGATAGGATACGATAGAACATACGATATTATAGAAAAAAGGATACGATAGAGGATAGGATAGGATAGAGGATCGGATAGGATAGAGGATAGGATAGGATAGAGGATAGGATAAGTAAGAGGATAGGATAGGATAGAGGATAGTATAGACGAAAGGATAGGATTGATGATGGGATAGGATAGAGGATAGGATAGGATAGAGGATAGGATTGGATAGAGGATAGGATAGGATAGAGGATAGGATAGGATAGAGGATAGGATAAGTAAGAGGAAATGATAGGATAGAGGATAGGATAGGATAGTGGAAAGGATAGGATAGAGGATAGGATTGGATAGAGGATAAGATAGGATAGAGGATAGGATAAGATAGAGGACAGGATAGGATAAAGGATAGGATACGATAGAGGATAGGATAGGATAGAGTATAGGATAGGATAGAGGATAGGATAGGATAGGATAGGATAGAGGATAGGTTAGGATAGTTGATAGGATAGGATAGAGGATAGGATAGGATAGTTGATAGGATAGGATAGAGCATACGATAGAGGATAGGATTGGATAGAGGATAGGATATGATAGAGGATAGGATAGGATAGATGATAGGATAGGATAGAGGATAAGATTGGATAGATTATAGGATACGATAGAGGATAGGATAGAATAGAGGATAGGATAGGATAGAGGATAGGATAGGATAGAGGATAGGTTAGGATAGAGGATAGGATAGGATAGAAGATAGGATAGGATAGAGGATAGGATAGGATAGGGGATCGGATAGGAGAGAGGATGGGATAGGATAGAGGATAGGATAGGATAGAGGATAGGATAGGATAGAGGATAGGATAGGATAGAGGATCGGATAGGATAGAGGATAGGATAGGATAGAGGATAGGATAAGTAAGAGGATAGGATAGGATAGAGGATAGTATAGACGAAAGGATAGGATTGATGATGGGATGGGATAGAGGATAGGATAGGATAGAGGAGAGGATTGGATAGAGGATATTATAGTATAGAGGATAGGATAGGATAGAGGATAGGATTGGATAGAGGATAGGATATGATAGAGGATAGGATAGGATAGTTGATAGGATAGGATAGAGCATACGATAGAGGATAGGATAGGATAGAGGATATGATAGGATAGAGGATAGGATAGGATAGAGGATAGGATAGGATAGAGGAGAGGATAGGATAGAGGATAGGATATAATGGAGGATAGGATTAGTAAGAGCATAGGATAGGATAGAGGATAGGATAGGATACATGATAGGATAGGACAGAGGATAAGATTGGATAGAGGATAGGATAGGATAGAGGATAGGATAGGATAGAGGATAGGATAGGATAGATGATAGGATAGGATAGGTGATAAGATAGGATAGAGGACAGGATAGGATAAAGGATAGGATTGGATAGAGGATCGGATAGAGGAAAGGATAGGATAGAGGATAGGATAGAGGAAAGGATAGGATAGAGGATAGGATACGATAGAACATACGATATTATAGAAAAAAGGATACGATAGAGGATAGGATAGGATAGAGGATCGGATAGGATAGAGGATAGGATAGGATAGAGGATAGGATAAGTAAGAGGATAGGATAGGATAGAGGATAGTATAGACGAAAGGATAGGATTGATGATGGGATAGGATAGAGGATAGGATAGGATAGAGGATAGGATTGGATAGAGGATAGGATAGGATAGAGGATAGGATAGGATAGAGGATAGGATAAGTAAGAGGATATGATAGGATAGAGGATAGGATAGGATAGTGGAAAGGATAGGATAGAGGATAGGATTGGATAGAGGATAAGATAGGATAGAGGATAGGATAAGATAGAGGACAGGATAGGATAAAGGATAGGATACGATAGAGGATAGGATAGGATAGAGTATAGGATAGGATAGAGGATAGGATAGGATAGGATAGGATAGAGGATAGGTTAGGATAGTTGATAGGATAGGATAGAGGATAGGATAGGATAGTTGATAGCATAGGATAGAGCATACGATAGAAGATAGGATTGGATAGAGGATAGGATATGATAGAGGATAGGATAGGATAGTTGATAGGATAGGATAGAGCATACGATAGAGGATAGGATAGGATAGAGGATATGATAGGATAGAGGATATGATAGGATAGAGGGTAGGATAGGATAGAGGATAGGATAGGATAGAGGAGAGGATAGGATAGAGGATAGGATATAATGGAGGATAGGATTAGTAAGAGCATAGGATAGGATAGAGGATAGGATAGCATAGAGGATAGGATAGGATACAGGATAGGATAGGACAGAGGATAAGATTGGATAGAGGATAGGATAGGATAGAGGATAGGATAGGATAGAGGATAGGATAGGATAGATGATAGGATAGGATAGGTGATAAGATAGGATAGAGGACAGGATAGGATAAAGGATAGGATTGGATAGAGGATGGGATAGAGGAAAGGATAGGATAGAGGATAGGATACGAGAGAACATACGATATTATAGAAAAAAGGATACGATAGAGGATAGGATAGGATAGAGGATCGGATAGGATAGAGGATAGGATAGGATAGAGGATAGGATAAGTAAGAGGATAGGATAGGATAGAGGATAGTATAGACGAAAGGATAGGATTGATGATGGGATAGGATAGAGGATAGGATAGGATAGAGGATAGGATTGGATAGAGGATAGGATAGGATAGAGGATAGGATAGGATAGAGGATAGGATAAGTAAGAGGATATGTTAGGATAGAGGATAGGATAGGATAGAGGAAAGGATAGGATAGAGGATAGGATTGGATAGAGGATAAGATAGGATAGAGGATAGGATAAGATAGAGGACAGGATAGGATAAAGGATAGGATACGATAGAGGATAGGATAGGATAGAGTATAGGATAGGATAGAGGATAGGATAGGATAGGATAGGATAGAGGATAGGTTAGGATAGTTGATAGGATAGGATAGAGGATAGGATAGGATAGTTGATAGGATAGGATAGAGCATACGATAGAGGATAGGATTGGATAGAGGATAGGATATGATAGAGGATAGGATAGGATAGTTGATAGGATAGGATAGAGCATACGATAGAGGATAGGATAGGATAGAGGATAGGATAGGATAGAGGATATGATAGGATAGAGGATAGGATAGGATAGAGGATAGGATAGGATAGAGGAGAGGATAGGATAGAGGATAGGATATAATGGAGGATAGGATTAGTAAGAGCATAGGATAGGATAGAGGATAGGATAGCATAGAGGATAGGATAGGATACAGGATAGGATAGGACAGAGGATAAGATTGGATAGAGGATAGGATAGGATAGAGAATAGGATAGGATAGATGATAGGATAGGATAGATGATAGGATAGGGTAGGTGATAAGATAGGATAGAGGACAGGATAGGATAAAGGATAGGATTGGATAGAGGATGGGATAGAGGAAAGGATAGGATAGAGGATAGGATAGAGGAAAGGATAGGATAGAGGATAGGATACGATAGAACATACGATATTACAGAAAAAAGGATACGATAGAGGATAGGATAGGATAGAGGATCGGATAGGATAGAGGATAGGATAGGATAGAGGATAGGATAAGTAAGAGGATAGGATAGGATAGAGGATAGTATAGACGAAAGGATAGGATTGATGATGGGATAGGATAGAGGATAGGATAGGATAGAGGATAGGATTGGATAGAGGATAGGATAGGATAGAGGATAGGATAGGATAGAGGATAGGATAAGTAAGAGGATATGATAGGATAGAGGATAGGATAGGATAGGATAGGATAGAGGATAGGATAGAGGATAGGATTGGATAGAGGATAAGTTAGGATAGAGGATAGGATAAGATAGAGGACAGGATAGGATAAAGGATAGGATACGATAGAGGATAGGATAGGATAGAGTATAGGATAGGATAGAGGATAGGATAGGATAGGATAGGATAGAGGATAGGTTAGGATAGTTGATAGGATATGATAGAGGATAGGATAGGATAGTTGATAGGATAGGATAGAGCATACGATAGAGGATAGGATAGGATAGAGGATATGATAGGATAGAGGATAGGATAGGATAGAGGATATGATAGGATAGAGGATAGGATAGGATAGAGGATAGGATAGGATAGAGGAGAGGATAGGATAGAGGATAGGATATAATGGAGGATAGGATAGAGGAAAGGATAGGATAGAGGATAGGATACGATAGAACATACGATATTATAGAAAAAAGGATACGATAGAGGATAGGATAGGATAGAGGATCGGATAGGATAGAGGATCGGATAGGATAGAGGATAGGATAAGTAAGAGGATAGGATAGGATAGAGGATAGTATAGACGAAAGGATAGGATTGATGATGGGATAGGATAGAGGATAGGATAGGATAGAGGATAGGTTTGGATAGAGGATAGGATAGGATAGAGGATAGGATAGGATAGAGGATAGGATAAGTAAGAGGATATGATAGGATAGAGTAAAGGATAGGATAGAGGATAGGATTGGATAGAGGATAAGATAGGATAGAGGATAGGATAAGATAGAGGACAGGATAGGATAAAGGATAGGATACGATAGAGGATAGGATAGGATAGAGTATAGGATAGGATAGAGGATAGGATAGGATAGGATAGGATAGAGGATAGGTTAGGATAGTTGGTAGGATAGGATAGAGGATAGGATAGGATAGTTGATAGGATAGGATAGAGCATACGATAAAGGATAGGTTAGGATAGTTGATAGGATAGGATAGAGGATAGGATAGGATAGTTGATAGGATAGGATAGAGCATACGATAGAGGATAGGATTGGATAGAGGATAGGATATGATAGAGGATAGGATAGGATAGTTGATAGGATAGGATAGAGCATACGATAGAGGATAGGATAGGATAGAGGATAGGATAGGATAGAGGATATGATAGGATAGAGGATAGGATAGGATAGAGGATAGGATAGGATAGAGGAGAGGATAGGATAGAGGATAGGATATAATGGAGGATAGGATTAGTAAGAGCATAGGATAGGATAGAGGATAGGATAGCATAGAGGATAGGATAGGATACAGGATAGGATAGGACAGAGGATAAGATTGGATAGAGGATAGGATAGGATAGAGAATAGGATAGGATAGAGGATAGGATAGGATAGATGATAGGATAGGATAGGTGATAAGATAGGATAGAGGACAGGATAGGATAAAGGATAGGATTGGATAGAGGATGGGATAGAGGAAAGGATAGGATAGAGGATAGGATAGAGGAAAGGATAGGATAGAGGATAGGATACGATAGAACATACGATATTACAGAAAAAAGGATACGATAGAGGATAGGATAGGATAGAGGATCGGATAGGATAGAGGATAGGATAGGATAGAGGATAGGATAAGTGAGAGGATAGGATAGGATAGAGGATAGTATAGACGAAAGGATAGGATTGATGATGGGATAGGATAGAGGATAGGATAGGATAGAGGATAGGATTGGATAGAGGATAGGATAGGATAGAGGATAGGATAGGATAGAGGATAGGATAAGTAAGAGGATGTGATAGGATAGAGGATAGGATAGGATAGGATAGGATAGAGGATAGGATAGAGGATAGGATTGGATAGAGGATAAGTTAGGATAGAGGATAGGATAAGATAGAGGACAGGATAGGATAAAGGATAGGATACGATAGAGGATAGGATAGGATAGAGTATAGGATAGGATAGAGGATAGGATAGGATAGGATAGGATAGAGGATAGGTTAGGATAGTTGATATTATATGATAGAGGATAGGATAGGATAGTTGATAGGATAGGATAGAGCATACGATAGAGGATAGGATAGGATAGAGGATATGATAGGATAGACGATAGGATAGGATAGAGGATATGATAGGATAGAGGATAGGATAGGATAGAGGATAGGATAGGATAGAGGAGAGGATAGGATAGAGGATAGGATATAATGGAGGATAGGATTAGTAAGAGCATAGGATAGGATAGAGGATAGGATAGCATAGAGGATAGGATAGGATACAGGATAGGATAGGACAGAGGATAAGATTGGATAGAGGATAGGATAGGATAGAGGATAGGATAGGATAGAGGATAGGATAGGATAGATGATAGGATAGGATAGGTGATAAGATAGGATAGAGGACAGGATAGGATAAAGGATAGGATTGGATAGAGGATAGGATAGAGGAAAGGATAGGATAGAGGATAGGATAGAGGAAAGGATAGGATAGAGGATAGGATACGATAGAACATACGATATTATAGAAAAAAGGATACGATAGAGGATAGGATAGGATAGAGGATCGGATAGGATAGAGGATAGGATAGGATAGAGGATAGGATAAGTAAGAGGATAGGATAGGATAGAGGATAGTATAGACGAAAGGATAGGATTGATGATGGGATAGGATAGAGGATAGGATAGGATAGAGGATAGGTTTGGATAGAGGATAGGATAGGATAGAGGATAGGATAGGATAGAGGATAGGATAAGTAAGAGGATATGATAGGATAGAGGATAGGATAGGATAGAGGAAAGGATAGGATAGAGGATAGGATTGGATAGAGGATAAGATAGGATAGAGGATAGGATAAGATAGAGGACAGGATAGGATAAAGGATAGGATACGATAGAGGATAGGATAGGATAGAGTATAGGATAGGATAGAGGATAGGATAGGATAGGATAGGATAGAGGATAGGTTAGGATAGTTGATAGGATAGGATAGAGGATAGGATAGGATAGTTGATAGGATAGGATAGAGCATACGATAGAGGATAGGATTGGATAGAGGATAGGATATGATAGAGGATAGGATAGGGTAGTTGATAGGATAGGATAGAGCATACGATAGAGGATAGGATAGGATAGAGGATATGATAGGATAGAGGATAGGATAGGATAGAGGATAGGATAGGATAGAGGAGAGGATAGGATAGATTATAGGATATAATGGAGGATAGGATTAGTAAGAGCATAGGATAGGATAGAGGATAGGATAGGATACAGGATAGGATAGGACAGAGGATAAGATTGGATAGAGGATAGGATAGGATAGAGGATAGGATAGGATAGAGGATAGGATAGGATAGATGATAGGATAGGATAGGTGATAAGATAGGATAGAGGACAGGATAGGATAAAGGATAGGATTGGATAGAGGATCGGATAGAGGAAAGGATAGGATAGAGGATAGGATAGAGGAAAGGATAGGATAGAGGATAGGATACGATAGAACATACGATATTATAGAAAAAAGGATACGATAGAGGATAGGATTAGATAGAGGATAGGATATGATAGAGGATAGGATAGGATAGTTGATAGGATAGGATAGAGCATACGATAGAGGATAGGATAGGATAGAGGATATGATAGGATAGAGGATAGGATAGGATAGAGGATATGATAGGATAGAGGGTAGGATAGGATAGAGGATAGGATAGGATAGAGGAGAGGATAGGATAGAGGATAGGATATAATGGAGGATAGGATTAGTAAGAGCATAGGATAGGATAGAGGATAGGATAGCATAGAGGATAGGATAGGATACAGAATAGGATAGGACAGAGGATAAGATTGGATAGAGGATAGGATAGGATAGAGGATAGGATAGGATAGAGGATAGGATAGGATAGATGATAGGATAGGATAGGTGATAAGATAGGATAGAGGACAGGATAGGATAAAGGATAGGATTGGATAGAGGATGGGATAGAGGAAAGGATAGGATAGAGGATAGGATACAGGAAAGGATAGGATAGAAGATAGGATACGATAGAACATACGATATTATAGAAAAAAGGATACGATAGAGGATAGGATAGGATAGAGGATCGGATAGGATAGAGGATAGGATAGGATAGAGGATAGGATAAGTAAGAGGATAGGATAGGATAGAGGATAGTATAGACGAAAGGATAGGATTGATGATGGGATAGGATAGAGGAGAGGATAGGATAGAGGATAGGATATAATGGAGGATAGGATTAGTAAGAGCATAGGATAGGATAGAGGATAGGATAGCATAGAGGATAGGATAGGATACAGAATAGGATAGGACAGAGGATAAGATTGGATAGAGGATAGGATAGGATAGAGGATAGGATAGGATAGAGGATAGGATAGGATAGATGATAGGATAGGATAGGTGATGAGATAGGATAGAGGACAGGATAGGATAAAGGATAGGATTGGATAGAGGATGGGATAGAGGAAAGGATAGGATAGAGGATAGGATACAGGAAAGGATAGGATAGAGGATAGGATACGATAGAACATACGATATTATAGAAAAAAGGATACGATAGAGGATAGGATAGGATAGAGGATCGGATAGGATAGAGGATAGGATAGGATAGAGGATAGGATAAGTAAGAGGATAGGATAGGATAGAGGATAGTATAGACGAAAGGATAGGATTGATGATGGGATAGGATAGAGGATAGGATAGGATAGAGGATAGGATTGGATAGAGGATAGGATAGGATAGAGGATAGGATAGGATAGAGGATAGGATAAGTAAGAGGATATGATAGGATAGAGGATAGGATAGGATAGAGGAAAGGATAGGATAGAGGATAGGATTGGATAGAGGATAAGATAGGATAGAGGATAGGATAAGATAGAGGACAGGATAGGATAAAGGATAGGATACGATAGAGGATAGGATAGGATAGAGTATAGGATAGGATAGAGGATAGGATAGGATAGGATAGGATAGAGGATAGGTTAGGATAGTTGATAGGATAGGATAGAGGATAGGATAGGATAGTTGATAGGATAGGATAGAGCATACGATAGAGGATAGGATTGGATAGAGGATAGGATATGATAGAGGATAGGATAGGATAGTTGATAGGATAAGATAGAGCATACGATAGAGGATAGGATAGGATAGAGGATAGGATAGGATAGAGGATATGATAGGATAGAGGATAGGATAGGATAGAGGATAGGATAGCATAGAGGATAGGATAGGATACAGGATAGGATAGGACAGAGGATAAGATTGGATAGAGGATAGGATAGGATAGAGAATAGGGTAGGATAGAGGATAGGATAGGATAGATGATAGGATAGGATAGGTGATAAGATAGGATAGAGGACAGGATAGGATAAAGGATAGGATTGGATAGAGGATGGGATAGAGGAAAGGATAGGATAGAGGATAGGATAGAGGAAAGGATAGGATAGAGGATAGGATACGATAGAACATACGATATTACAGAAAAAAGGATACGATAGAGGATAGGATAGGATAGAGGATCGGATAGGATAGAGGATAGGATAGGATAGAGGATAGGATAAGTAAGAGGATATGATAGGATAGAGGATAGGATAGGATAGGATAGGATAGAGGATAGGATAGAGGATAGGATTGGATAGAGGATAAGTTAGGATAGAGGATAGGATAAGATAGAGGACAGGATAGGATAAAGGATAGGATACGATAGAGGATTGGATAGGATAGAGTATAGGATAGGATAGAGGATAGGATAGGATAGGATAGGATAGAGGATAGGTTAGGATAGTTGATAGGATATGATAGAGGATAGGATAGGATAGTTGATAGGATAGGATAGAGCATACGATAGAGGATAGGATAGGATAGAGGATATGATAGGATAGAGGATAGGATAGGATAGAGGATATGATAGGATAGAGGATCGGATAGGATAGAGGATAGGATAGGATAGAGGAGAGGATAGGATAGAGGATAGGATATAATGGAGGATAGGATAGGATAGAGGATAGGATAGGATAGAGGAGAGGATAGGATAGAGGATAGGATATAATGGAGGATAGGACTAGTAAGAGCATAGGATAGGACAGAGGATAGGATAGCATAGAGGATAGGATAGGATACAGGATAGGATAGGACAGAGGATAAGATTGGATAGATGATAGGATAGGATAGGTGATAAGATAGGATAGAGGACAGGATAGGATAAAGGATAGGATTGGATAGAGGATAGGATAGAGGAAAGGATAGGATAGAGGATAGGATAGAGGAAAGGATAGGATAGAGGATAGGATACGATAGAACATACGATATTACAGAAAAAAGGATACGATAGAGGATAGGATAGGATAGAGGATCGGATAGGATAGAGGATAGGATAGGATAGAGGATAGGATAAGTAAGAGGATAGGATAGGATAGAGGATAGTATAGACGAAAGGATAGGATTGATGATGGGATAGGATAGAGGATAGGATAGGATAGAGGATAGGATTCGATAGAGGATAGGATAGGATAGAGGATAGGATAGGGTAGAGGATAGGATAAGTAAGAGGATATGATAGGATAGAGGATAGGATAGGATAGGATAGGATAGAGGATAGGATAGAGGATAGGATTGGATAGAGGATAAGTTAGGATAGAGGATAGGATAAGATAGAGGACAGGATAGGATAAAGGATAGGATACGATAGAGGATAGGATAGGATAGAGTATAGGATAGGATAGAGGATAGGATAGGATAGGATAGGATAGAGGATAGGTTAGGATAGTTGATAGGATATGATAGAGGATAGGATAGGATAGTTGATAGGATAGGATAGAGCATACGATAGAGGATAGGATAGGATAGAGGATATGATAGGATAGAGGATAGGATAGGATAGAGGATATGATAGGATAGAGGATAGGATAGGATAGAGGATAGGATAGGATAGAGGAGAGGATAGGATAGAGGATAGGATATAATGGAGGATAGGATTAGTAAGAGCATAGGATAGGATAGAGGATAGGATAGCATAGAGGATAGGATAGGATACAGGATAGGATAGGACAGAGGATAAGATTGGATAGAGGATAGGATAGCATAGAGGATAGGATAGGATAGAGGATAGGATAGGATAGATGATAGGATAGGATAGGTGATAAGATAGGATAGAGGACAGGATAGGATAAAGGATAGGATTGGATAGAGGATAGGATAGAGGAAAGGATAGGATAGAGGATAGGATAGAGGAAAGGATAGGATAGAGGATAGGATACGATAGAACATACGATATTATAGAAAAAAGGATACGATAGAGGATAGGATATGGGATTGCCTAGGATAGAGGATAGGATAAGTAAGAGGATAGGATAGAGGAACGGATAGGATTGAAGATGGGATAGGAACGAGGATAGGATGGGATAGAGGATAGTATAGGCTAGAGGATAGGATAGGATAGAGGATAACATAAGTAAGAGGATAGGATAGGATAGAGGATAGGATAGGATAGAGGATAGCATAGGATAGAGGATAGGATAGGATAGAGTATAGGATACGATAGAGGATAGGATAGGATAGAGTATAGGATAGGATAGAGGATAGGATAGGATAGGATAGGATAGACGATAGGATAGGATAGTTGATAGGATAGGATAGAGGATAGGATAGGATAGTTGATAGGATAGGATAGAGCATACGATAGAGGATAGGATAGGATAGAGAATAGGATAGGATACATGGTATTATAGGGTAGAGGATAGAATAGGATAGAGGATAGGATAGGGGATTGGATAGGATAGAGGATAGGATAAGTAAGAGTATAGGATAGGATAGAGGATAGGATAGAGGAAAGGATAGGATTGAGGATGGGATAGGATAGAGGATAGGATATGATAGAGAATAGGATAGGATAGGTGATAAGATAGGATAGAGGATAGGATTGGATAGAGGATAGGATAGAGGAAAGGATAGGATAGAGGATAGGATAGAGGAAAGGATAGGATAGAGGATAGGATACGATAGAACATACGATATTATAGAAAAAGGATACGATAGAGGATAGGATAGGATAGAGGATAGGATATGGGATTGCCTAGGATAGAGGATAGGATAGGATAGAGGATCGGATAGGATAGAGGATAGGATAGGATAGAGGATAGGATAAGTAAGAGGATAGGATAGGTTAGAGGATAGCATAGACGAAAGGATAGGATTGATGATGGGATAGGATAGAGGATAGGATAGGATAGAGGATAGGATTGGATAGAGGATAGGATAGGATAGGTGATAAGATAGGATAGAGGACAGGATAGGATAAAGGATAGGATTGGATAGAGGATGGGATAGAGGAAAGGATAGGATAGAGGATAGGATAGAGGAAAGGATAGGATAGAGGATGGGATACGATAGAACATACGATATTATAGAAAAAAGGATACGATAGAGGATAGGATACGATAGAGGATAGGATAGGATAGAGGATCGGATAGGATAGAGGATAGGATAGGATAGAGGATAGGATAAGTAAGAGGATAGGATAGGATACAGGATAGTATAGACGAAAGTGTAGGATTGATGATGGGATAGGATAGAGGATAGGATATGATAGAGGATAGGATTGGATAGAGGATAGGATAGGATAGAGGATAGGATAGGATAGAGGATAGGATAAGTAAGAGGATAGGATAGGATAGAGGATAGGATAGGATAGAGGATAGGATTGGATAGAGGATAGGATAGGATAGAGGATAGGATAGGATAGAGGATAGGATAAGTAAGAGGATAGGATAGGATAGAGGATAGGATAAGTAAGAGGATAGGATAGGATAGAGGATAGGATAGGATAGAGGATAGGATAGGATAGAGGATAGGATAGGATAGAGGATAGTATAGACGAAAGGATAGGATTGATGATGGGATAGGATAGAGGATAGGATAGGATAGAGGAGAGGATTGGATAGAGGATCGGATAGGATAGAGGATAAGATTGGATAGAGGATAGTATAGGATAGAGGATAGGATAGGATAGAGGATAGGATAGGATAGAGGATCGGATAGGATAGAGGATAGGATAGGATAGAGGATAGGATAAGTAAGAGGATAGGATAGGATACAGGATAGTATAGACGAAAGTATAGGATTGATGATGGGATAGGATAGAGGATAGGATATGATAGAGGATAGGATTGGATAGAGGATAGGATAGGATAGAGGATAGGATAGGATAGAGGATAGGATAAGTAAGAGGATAGGATAGGATAGAGGATAGGATAGGATAGAGGATAGGTAAGGATAGAGGATAGGATAGGACAGAGGATAAGATTGGATAGAGGATAGGATAGGATAGAGGATAGGATAGGATAGAGGATAGGATAGGATAGATGATAGGATAGGATAGGTGATAAGATAGGATAGAGGACAGGATAGGATAAAGGATAGGATTGGATAGAGGATGGGATAGAGGAAAGGATAGGATAGAGGATAGGATAGAGGAAAGGATAGGATAGAGGATAGGATACGATAGAACATACGATATTATAGAAAAAAGGATACGATAGAGGATAGGATAGGATAGAGGATCGGATAGGATAGAGGATAGGATAGGATAGATGATAGGATAGGATAGGTGATAAGATAGGATAGAGGACAGGATAGGATAAAGGATAGGATTGGATAGAGGATGGGATAGAGGAAAGGATAGGATAGAGGATAGGATAGAGGAAAGGATAGGATAGAGGATAGGATAGAGGAAAGGATAGGATAGAGGATAGGATACGATAGAACATACGATATTATAGAAAAAAGGATACGATAGAGGATAGGATAGGATAGAGGATCGGATAGGATAGAGGATAGGATAGGATAGAGGATAGGATAAGTAAGAGGATAGGATAGGATAGAGGATAGTATAGACGTAAGGATAGGATTGATGATGGGATAGGATAGAGGATAGGATAGGATAGAGGATAGGATTGGATAGAGGATAGGATAGGATAGAGGATAGGATAGGATAGAGGATAGGATAAGTAAGAGGATAGGATAAGTAAGAGGATAGGATAGGATAGAGGATAGGATAGGATAGAGGAAAGGATAGGTTAGAGGATAGGATTGGATAGAGGATAAGATAGGATAGAGGATAGGATAAGATAGAGGACAGGATAGGATAAAGGATAGGATACGATAGAGGATAGGATAGGATAGAGTATAGGATAGGATAGAGGATAGGATAGGATAGGATAGGATAGAGGATAGGTTAGGATAGTTGATAGGATAGGATAGAGGATAGGATAGGATAGTTGATAGGATAGGATAGAGCATACGATAGAGGATAGGATAGGATAGAGAATGGGATAGGATACATGGTATTATAGGGTAGAGGATAAAATAGGATAGAGGATAGGATAGGGGATTGGATAGGACAGAGGATAGGATAAGTAAGAGGATAGGATAGGATAGAGGATAGTATAGACGAAAGGATAGGATTGATGATGGGATAGGATAGAGGATAGGATAGGATAGAGGAACGGATAGGATTGAGGATGGGATAGGAACGAGGATAGGATGGGATAGAGGATAGTATAGGCTAGAGGATAGGATAGGATAGAGGATAGGATAGGATAGAGGATAGGATAGGATAGAGGTTCGGATAGGATAGAGGATAGGATAGGATAGAGGATAGGATAAGTAAGAGGATAGGATAGGATAGAGGATAGTATAGACGAAAGGATAGGATTGATGATGGGATAGGATAGAGGTTAGGATAGGATAGAGGAGAGGATTGGATAGAGGATCGGATAGGATAGAGGATAAGATTGGATAGAGGATAGTATAGGATAGAGGATAGGTTAGGATAGAGGATAGGATTGGATAGAGGATAGGGTATGATAGAGGATAGGATAGGATAGTTGATAGGATAGGATAGAGCATACGATAGAGGATAGGATAGGATAGATGATAGGATAGGATAGGTGATAAGATAGGATAGAGGGTAGGATAGGGTAAAGGATAGGATTGGATAGAGGATGGGATAGAGGAAAGGATAGGATAGAGGATAGGATAGAGGAAAGGATAGGATAGAGGATAGGATACGATAGAACATACGATATTATAGAAGAAAGGATACGATAGAGGATAGGATAGGATAGAGGATAGGATATGGGATTGCCTAGGATAGAGGATAGGATAGGATAGAGGATCGGATAGGATAGAGGATAGGATAGGATAGAGGATCGGATAGGATAGAGGATAGGATAGGATAGAGGATAGGATAAGTAAGAGGATAGGATAGGCTACAGGATAGTATAGACGAAAGTATAGGATTGATGATGGGATAGGATAGAGGATAGGATATGATAGAGGATAGGATTGGATAGAGGATAGGATAGGATAGAGGATAGGATAGGATAGAGGATAGGATAAGTAAGAGGATAGGATAGGATAGAGGATAGGATAGGATAGAGGATAGGATAGGATAGAGGATAGGATAGGACAGAGGATAAGATTGGATAGAGGATAGGATAGGATAGAGGATAGGATAGGATAGAGGATAGGATAGGATAGATGATAGGATAGGATAGGTGATAAGATAGGATAGAGGACAGGATAGGATAAAGGATAGGATTGGATAGAGGATGGGATAGAGGAAAGGATAGGATAGAGGATAGGATAGAGGAAAGGATAGGATAGAGGATAGGATACGATAGAACATACGATATTATAGAAAAAAGGATACGATAGAGGATAGGATAGGATAGAGGATCGGATAGGATAGAGGATAGGATAGGATAGATGATAGGATAGGATAGGTGATAAGATAGGATAGAGGACAGGATAGGATGAGGATAGGATTGGATAGAGGATGGGATAGAGGAAAGGATAGGATAGAGGATAGGATAGAGGAAAGGGTAGGATAGAGGATAGGATAGAGGAAAGGATAGGATAGAGGATAGGATACGATAGAACATACGATATTATAGAAAAAAGGATACGATAGAGGATAGGATAGGATAGAGGATCGGATAGGATAGAGGATAGGATAGGATAGAGGATAGGATAAGTAAGAGGATAGGATAGGATAGAGGATAGTATAGACGAAAGGATAGGATTGATGATGGGATAGGATAGAGGATAGGATAGGATAGAGGATAGGATAGGATAGAGGAGAGGATTGGATAGAGGATCGGATAGGATAGAGGATAAGATTGGATAGAGGATAGTATAGGATAGAGGATAGAATAGGATAGAGGATAAGATAAGTAAGAGGATAGGATAGGATAGAGGATAGGATAGGATAGAGGAAAGGATAGGTTAGAGGATAGGATTGGATAGAGGATAAGATAGGATAGAGGATAGGATAAGATAGAGGACAGGATAGGATAAAGGATAGGATACGATAGAGGATAGGATAGGATAGAGTATAGGATAGGATAGAGGATAGGATAGGATAGGATAGGATAGAGGATAGGTTAGGATAGTTGATAGGATAGGATAGAGGATAGGATAGGATAGTTGATAGGATAGGATAGAGCATACGATAGAGGATAGGATAGGATAGAGAATAGGATAGGATACATGGTATTATAGGGTAGAGGATAGAATAGGATAGAGGATAGGATAGGGGATTGGATAGGACAGAGGATAGGATAAGTAAGAGGATAGGATAGGATAGAGGATAGTATAGACGAAAGGATAGGATTGATGATGGGTTAGGATAGAGGATAGGATATGATAGAGGATAGGATTGGATAGAGGATAGGATAGGATAGACGATAGGATAGGATAGAGGATAGGATAAGTAAGAGGATAGGATAGGATAGAGGATAGGATAGGATAGAGGAAAGGATAGGATAGAGGATAGGATTGGACAGAGGATAAGATTGGATAGAGGATAGGATAGGAAAGAGGATAGGATAGGATAGAGGATAGGATAGGATAGAGGATAGGATAGGACAGAGGATAAGATTGGATAGAGGATATGATAGGAAAGAGGATAGGATAGGATAGTGGATAGGATGGGATAGGGGATCGGATAGGAGAGAGGATAGGATAGGATAGAGGATAGGATAGGAAAGAGGATAGGATAGGATAGAGGATAGGATAGGATAGGGGATCGGATAGGAGAGAGGATAGGATAGGATAGAGGATAGGATAGTATAGAGGATAGGATAGGATAGAGGTTCGGATAGGATAGAGGATAGGATAGGATAGAGGATAGGATAAGTAAGAGGATAGGATAGGATAGAGGATAGGATTGGATAGAGGATAGGATATGATAGAGGATATTATAGGATAGTTGATAGGATAGGATAGAGGATAGGATAGGATAGAGGATAGGATATAATGGAGGATAGGATTAGTAAGAGCATAGGATAGGATAGAGGATAGGATAGCATAGAGGATAGGATAGGATAGAGGATAGGATAGGACAGAGGATAAGATTGGATAGAGGATAGGATAGGATAGAGTATAGGATAGGATAGAGGATAGGATAGGATAGGATAGGATAGAGGATAGGTTAGGATAGTTGATAGGATAGGATAGAGGATAGGATAGGATAGTTGATAGGATAGGATAGAGCATACGATAGAGGATAGGATAGGATAGAGAATAGGATAGGATACATGGTATTATAGGGTAGAGGATAGAATAGGATAGAGGATAGGATAGGGGATTGCATAGGACAGAGGATAGGATAAGTAAGAGGATAGGATAGGATAGAGGATAGTATAGACGAAAGGATAGGATTGATGATGGGATAGGATAGAGGATAGGATAGGATAGAGGATAGGATTGGATAGAGGATAGGATAGGATAGAGGATAGGATAGAGGATAGGATAGGATAGAGGATAGGATAAGTAAGAGGATAGGATAGGATAGAGGATAGGATAGGATAGAGGAAAGGACAGGATAGAGGATAGGATTGGATAGAGGATAAGATAGGATAGAGGATAGGATAAGTTAGAGGACAGGATAGGAGAGAGGATAGGATAGGATAGAGGATAGGATAGGATAGAGGATAGGATAGGATAGAGGTTCGGATAGGATAGAGGATAGGATAAGTAAGACGATAGGATAGGATAGAGGATAGTATAGACGAAAGGATAGGATTGATGATGGGATAGGATAGAGGATAGGATAGGATAGAGGAGAGGATTGGATAGAGGATCGGATAGGATAGAGGATAAGATTGGATAGAGGATAGTATAGGATAGAGGATAGGATAGGATAGAGGATAGGATTGGATAGAGGATAGGATATGATAGAGGATAGGTTAGGGTAGTTGATAGGATAGGATAGAGCATACGATAGAGGATAGGATAGGATAGATGATAGGATAGGATAGGTGATAAGATAGGATAGAGGGCAGGATAGGATAAAGGATAGGATTGGATAGAGGATGGGATAGAGGAAAGGATAGGGTAGAGGATAGGATAGAGGAAAGGATAGGATAGAGGATAGGATACGATAGAACATACGATATTATAGAAGAAAGGATACGATAGAGGATAGGATAGGATAGAGGATAGGATATGGGATTGTCTAGGATAGAGGATAGGATAGGATAGAGGATCGGATAGGATAGAGGATAGGATAGGATAGAGGATAAGATTGGATAGAGGATAGTATAGGATAGAGGATAGGATAGGATAGAGGATAGGATTGGATAGAGGATAATGTATGATAGACGATAGGATAGGATAGTTGATAGGATAGGATAGAGAATACGATAGAGGATAGGATAGGATAGATGATAGGATAGGATAGGTGATAAGATACTATAGAGGGTAGGATAGGATAAAGGATAGGATTGGATAGAGGATGGGATAGAGGAAAGGATAGGATAGAGGATAGGATAGGATAGATGATAGGATAGGATAGGTGATAAGATAGGATAGAGGAAAGGATAGGATAGAGGATAGGATAGAGGAAAGGATAGGATAGAGGATAGGATACGATAGAACATACGATATTATAGAAAAAAGGATACGATAGAGGATAGGATAGGATAGAGGATCGGATAGGATAGAGGATAGGATAGGATAGATGATAGGATAGGATAGGTGATAAGATAGGATAGAGGACAGGATAGGATAAAGGATAGGATTGGATAGAGGATGGGATAGAGGAAAGGATAGGATAGAGGATAGGATAGAGGAAAGGATAGGATAGAGGATAGGATAGAGGAAAGGATAGGATAGAGGATAGGATACGATAGAACATACGATATTATAGAAAAAAGGATACGATAGAGGATAGCATAGGATAGAGGATCGGATAGGATAGAGGATAGGATAGGATAGAGGATAGGATAAGTAAGAGGATAGGATAAGTAAGAGGATAGGATAGGATAGAGGATAGGATAGGATAGAGGAAAGGATAGGTTAGAGGATAGGATTGGATAGAGGATAAGATAGGATAGAGGATAGGATAAGATAGAGGACAGGATAGGATAAAGGATAGGATACGATAGAGGATAGGATAGGATAGAGTATAGGATAGGATAGAGGATAGGATAGGATAGGATAGGATAGAGGATAGGTTAGGATAGTTGGTAGGATAGGATAGAGGATAGGATAGGATAGTTGATAGGATAGGATAGAGCATACGATAGAGGATAGGATAGGATAGAGAATAGGATAGGATACATGGTATTATAGGGTAGAGGATAGAATAGGATAGAGGATAGGATAGGGGATTGGATAGGACAGAGGATAGGATAAGTAAGAGGATAGGATAGGATAGAGGATAGTATAGACGAAAGGATAGGATTGATGATGGGATAGGATAGAGGATAGGATATGATAGAGGATAGGATTGGATAGAGGATAGGATAGGATAGAGGATAGGATAGGATAGAGGATAGGATAAGTAAGATGATAGGATAGGATAGAGGATAGGATAGGATAGAGGAAAGGATAGGATAGAGGATAGGATTGGACAGAGGATAAGATTGGATAGAGGATAGGATAGGAAAGAGGATAGGATAGGATAGAGGATAGGATAGGATAGAGGATAGGATAGGACAGAGGATAAGATTGGATAGAGGATAGGATAGGAAAGAGGATAGGATAGGATAGAGGATAGGATAGGATAGGGGATCGGATAGGAGAGAGGATAGGATAGGATAGAGGATAGGATAGGAAAGAGGATAGGATAGGATAGAGGATAGGATAGGATAGGGGATCGGATTGGAGAGAGGATAGGATAGGATAGAGGATAGGATAGTATAGAGGAAAGGATAGGATAGAGTTTCGGATAGGATAGAGGATAGGATAGGATAGAGGATAGGATAAGTAAGAGGATAGGATAGGATAGAGGATAGGATTGGATAGAGGATAGGATATGATAGAGGATATTATAGGATAGTTGATAGGATAGGATAGAGGATAGGATAGGATAGAGGATAGGATATAATGGAGGATAGGATTAGTAAGAGCATAGGATAGGATAGAGGATAGGATAGCATAGAGGATAGGATAGGATAGAGGATAGGATAGGACAGAGGATAAGATTGGATAGAGGATAGGATAGGATAGAGTATAGGATAGGATAGAGGATAGGATAGGATAGGATAGGATAGAGGATAGGTTAGGATAGTTGATAGGATAGGATAGAGGATAGGATAGGATAGTTGATAGGATAGGATAGAGCATACGATAGAGGATAGGATAGGATAGAGAATAGGATAGGATACATGGTATTATAGGGTAGAGGATAGAATAGGATAGAGGATAGGATAGGGGATTGCATAGGACGGAGGATAGGATAAGTAAGAGGATAGGATAGGATAGAGGATAGTATAGACGAAAGGATAGGATTGATGATGGGATAGGATAGAGGATAGGATAGGATAGAGGATAGGATTGGATAGAGGATAGGATAGGATACAGGATAGGATAGAGGATAGGATAGGATAGAGGATAGGATAAGTAAGAGGATAGGATAGGATAGAGGATAGGATAGGATAGAGGAAAGGTTAGGATAGAGGATAGGATTGGATAGAGGATAAGATAGGATAGAGGATAGGATAAGATAGAGGACAGGATAGGAGAGAGGATAGGATAGGATAGAGGATAGGATAGGATAGAGGATAGGATAGGATAGAGGATAGGATAGGATAGAGGTTCGGATAGGATAGAGGATAGGATAGGATAGAGGATAGGATAAGTAAGACGATAGGATAGGATAGAGGATAGTATAGACGAAAGGATAGGATTGATGATGGGATAGGATAGAGGATAGGATAGGATAGAGGAGAGGATTGGATAGAGTATCGGATAGGATAGAGGATAAGATTGGATAGAGGATAGTATAGGATAGAGGATAGGATAGGATAGAGGATAGGATTGGATAGAGGATAGGATATGATAGAGGATAGGTTAGGGTAGTTGATAGGATAGGATAGAGCATACGATAGAGGATAGGATAGGATAGATGATAGGATAGGATAGGTGATAAGATAGGATAGAGGGCAGGATAGGATAAAGGATAGGATTGGATAGAGGATGGGATAGAGGAAAGGATAGGATAGAGGATAGGATAGAGGAAAGGATAGGATAGAGGATAGGATACGATAGAACATACGATATTATAGAAGAAAGGATACGATAGAGGATAGGATAGGATAGAGGATAGGATATGGGATTGTCTAGGATAGAGGATAGGATAGGATAGAGGATCGGATAGGATAGAGGATAGGATAGGATAGAGGATAAGATTGGATAGTGGATAGTATAGGATAGAGGATAGGATAGGATAGAGGATAGGATTGGATAGAGGATAATGTATGATAGAGGATAGGATAGGATAGTTGATAGGATAGGATAGAGAATACGATAGAGGATAGGATAGGATAGATGATAGGATAGGATAGGTGATAAGATACTATAGAGGGTAGGATAGGATAAAGGATAGGATTGGATAGAGGATGGGATAGAGGAAAGGATAGGATAGAGGATAGGATAGAGGAAAGGATAGGATAGAGGATAGGATACGATAGAACATACGATATTATAGAAGAAAGGATACGATAGAGGATAGGATAGGATAGAGGATAGGATATGGGATTGCCTAGGATAGAGGATAGGATAGGATAGAGGATCGGATAGGATAGAGGATAGGATAGGATAGAGGATAGGATAAGTAAGAGGATAGGATAGGATACAGGATAGTATAGACGAAAGTATAGGATTGATGATGGGATAGGATAGAGGATAGGATATGATAGAGGATAGGATTGGATAGAGGATAGGATAGGATAGAGGATAGGATAGGATAGAGGATAGGATAAGTAAGAGGATAGGATAGGATAGAGGATAGGATAGGATAGAGGAAAGGATACGATAGAGGATAGGATTGGATAGAGGATAAGATAGGATAGAGGATAGGATAAGATAGAGGACAGGATAGGATGGAGGATAGGATACGATAGAGGATAGGATAGGATAGAGTATAGGATACGATAGAGGATAGGATAGGATAGAGGATAGGATAGGATAGGATAGGATAGAGGATAGGATAGGATAGTTGATAGGATAGGATAGAGCATACGATAGAGGATAGGATAGGATAGAGAATAGGATAGGATACATGGTATTATAGGGTATAGGATAGAACAGGATAGAGGATAGGATAGGGGATTGGATAGGATAGAGGATAGGATAAGTAAGAGGATAGGATAGGATAGAGGATAGTATAGACGAAAGGATAGGATTGATGATGGGATAGTATAGAGGATAGGATAGGATAGAGGATAGGATTGGATAGAGGATAGGATACGATAGAGGATAGGATAGGATAGAGAATAGGATAGGATACATGGTATTATAGGGTAGAGGATAGAATAGGATAGAGGATAGTATAGAGGAAAGGATAGGATTGAGGATGGGATAGGATAGATTATAGGATATGATAGAGAATAGGATAGGATAGGTGATAAGATAGGATAGAGGATAGGATTGGATAGAGGATAGGATAGAGGAAAGGATAGGATAGAGGATAGGATAGAGGAAAGGATAGGATAGAGGATAGGATACGATAGAACATACGATATTATAGAAAAAAGGATACGATAGAGGATAGGATAGGATAGAGGATAGGATATGGGATTGCCTAGGATAGAGGATAGGATAGGATAGAGGATCGGATCGGATAGAGGATAGGATAGGATAGAGGATAGGATAAGTAAGAGGATAGGATAGGTTAGAGGATAGTATAGACGAAAGGATAGGATTGATGATTGGATAGGATAGATGATAGGATAGGATAGAGGATAGGATAGGAGAGGTGATAAGATAGGATAGAGGACAGGATAGGATAGAGGATAGGATTGGATAGATGATAGGATACGATGGAACATACGATATTATAGAAAAAAGGATACGATAGAGGATAGGACAGGATAGGTGATAGGATACGATAGAGCATACGATAGAGGATAGGATAGGATAGAGAATAGGATAGGATACATGGTATTATAGGGTAGAGGATAGAATAGGATAGAGGATAGGATAGGAGATTGGATAGGGTAGAGGATAGGATAAGTAAGAGGATAGGATAGCGGAAAGGATAGGATTGAGGATGGGATAGGATAGAGGATAGGATTGGATAGAGGATAGTATAGGATAGAGGATAGGATAGGATAGAGGATAGGATAAGTAAGAGGATAGGATAGGATAGCGGATCGGATAGGACAGAGGATAAGATTGGATAGAGGATAGGATAGGATAGAGGATAGGATAGGATAGAGGATAGCATAGGATAGAGGATAGGATAGGATAGGTGATAAGATAGGATAGAGGACAGGATAGGATAGAGGATAGGATTGGATAGAGGATAGGATAGAGGAAAGGATAGGATAGAGGATAGGATAGAGGAAAGGATAGGATAGAGGATAGGATACGATAGAAAATACGATATTATAGAAAAAAGGATACGATAGAGGATAGGATAGGATAGAGGATAGGATATGGGATTGCCTAGGATAGAGGATAGGATAGGATAGAGGATCGGATAGGATAGAGGATAGGATAAGTAAGAGGATAGGATAGGATAGAGGATAGTATAGACGAAAGGATAGGATTGATGATGGGATAGGATAGAGGATAGGATAGGATAGAGGATAGGATTGGATAGAGGATAGGATAGGATAGAGGATAGGATAGGATAGAGGATAGGATAAGTAAGAGGATAGGATAGGATAGAGGATAGGATAGGATAGAGGAAAGGATAGGATAGAGGGTAGGATTGGATAGAGGATAAGATAGGATAGAGGATAGGATAAGATAGAGGACAGGATAGGATAGAGGATAGGATACGATAGAGGATAGGATAGGATAGATTATAGGATACGATACAGGATAGGATACGATAGAGTATAGGATAGGATAGAGGATAGGATAGGATAGAGGATAGGATAGGATAGAGGATAGGTTAGGATAGAGGATAGGATAGGATAGAAGATAGGATAGGATAGAGGATAGGATAGGATAGAGGATAGGATATAATAGAGGATAGGTTTAGTAAGAGCATAGGATAGGATAGAGGATAGGATAGCATAGACGATAGTATAGGATAGAGGATAGGATAGGACAGAGGATAAGATTGGATAGAGCATAGGATAGGAAAGAGGATAGGATAGGATTGAGGATAGGATAGGATAGGGGATCGGATAGGAGAGAGGATAGGATAGGATAGAGGATAGGATAGGATAGAGGATAGGATAAGATAGAGGATAGGATAGGATAGAGGATCGGATAGGATAGAGGATAGGATAGGATAGAGGATAGGATAAGTAAGAGGATAGGATAGGATAGAGGATAGTATAGACGAAAGGATAGGATTGATGATGGGATAGGATAGATTATAGGATAGGATAGAGGAGAGGATTGGATAGAGGATCGGATAGGATAGAGGATAAGATTGGATAGAGGATAAGATTGGATAGAGGATAGTATAGGATAGAGGATAGGATAGGATAGAGGATAGAATTGGATAGAGGATAGGATATGATAGAGGATAGGATATGATAGTTGATAGGATAGGATAGAGCATACGATAGAGGATAGGATAGGATAGAGGATATGATATGATAGAGGATAGGATAGGATAGAGGATAGGATAGGATAGAGGATAGGATAGGATAGAGGATAGGATATAATGGAGGATAGGATTAGTAAGAGCATAGGATAGGATAGAGGATAGGATAGCATAGAGGATAGGATAGGATAGAGGATAGGATAGGACAGAGGATAAGATTGGATAGAGGATAGGAGAGGATAGAGCATACGATAGAGGATAGGATAGGATAGAGGATATGATAGGATAGAGGATACGATAGGATAGAGGATAGGATAGGATAGAGGATAGGATAGGATAGAGGATAGGATAAGTAAGAGGATAGGATAGGATAGAGGATAGGATAGGATAGAGGAAAGGATAGGATAGAGGATAGGATTGGATAGAGGATAAGATAGGATAGAGGATAGGATAAGATAGAGGACAGGATAGGATAGAGGATAGGATACGATAGAGGATAGGATAGGATAGAGAATAGGATAGGATACATGGTATTATAGGGTAGAGGATAGGATAGGGGATTGGATACGATAGAGGATAGGATAAGTAAGAGGATAGGATAGGATAGAGGATAGGATAGACGAAAGGATAGGATTGAGGATAGGATAGAATAAAGGATAGGATAGGATAGAGGATAGGATAGGATAGAGTATAGGTTAGGATTGACGATAGGATAGGATAGGATAGAGGATAGGATGGAATTGAGGATAGGATTGGATAGACGATAGGATAGAATTGAGGATAGGATTGGATAGAGGATAGAGAATTGGATAGGATAGAGGATAGGGTAGGATAGAGGATAGGATAGGGGATTGATAGGATAGGATAGAGGATAGGATAGGGTAGAGGATAGGATAGGATAGAGGATAGGATAGGATAGAGGATATGATAGGATAGAGGATAGGATAGAGGATAGGATAGCATAGAGGATATGATAGGATAGAGGATTGGATAAAGGATAGGATAGGATAGAGGATAGGATAGGATAGAGGATAGGATAGGATAGAGGATAGGATAGGATAGAGAATAGGTTAGGATTGACGATAGGATAGGATAGGATAGAGGATAGGATGGAATTGAGGATAGGATTGGATAGAATTGAGGATAGGATTGGATAGAGGATAGAGAATTGGATAGGATAGAGGATAGGGTAGGATAGAGGATAGGATATCGGATTGATAGGATAGGATAGAGGATAGGATAGGGTAGAGGATAGGATAGAATAGAGGATAGGATAGGATAGAGGATAGGATAGGATAGGAGAGAGGATAGTATAGGATAGAGGATATGATAGGATAGAGGATAGGATAGAGGATAGGATAAAGGATAGGATAGGATAGAGGACAGAATAGGATAGAGGATAGGATAGGATAGAGGATAGGATAGGATAGGATAGAGGATATGATAGGACAGAGGATAGGATAAAGGATAGGATACGATAGAGGATAGGATAGGATAGAGGATAGGATAGAGGATAGGATAGGATGGAGGATAGGATACGATAGAGAATAGGTTAGGATTGAGGATAGGATAGGATAGGATAGAGGATAGGATAGAATTGAGGATAGGATTGGATAGACGATAGGATAGAATTGAGGATAGGATTGGATAGAGGATAGAGAATTGGATAGGATAGAGGATAGGGTAGGATAGAGGATAGGATAGGGGATTGATAGGATAGGATAGAGGATAGGATAGGGTAGAGGATAGGATAGGATAGAGGATAGGATAGGATAGAGGATATGATAGGATAGAGGATAGGATAGAGGATAGGATAGCATAGAGGATATGATAGGATAGAGGATTGGATAAAGGATAGGATAGGATAGAGGATAGGATAGGATAGAGGATAGGATAGGATAGAGGATAGGATAGGATAGAGAATAGGTTAGGATTGACGATAGGATAGGATAGGATAGAGGATAGGATGGAATTGAGGATAGGATTGGATAGAATTGAGGATAGGATTGGATAGAGGATAGAGAATTGGATAGGATAGAGGATAGGGTAGGATAGAGGATAGGATATCGGATTGATAGGATAGGATAGAGGATAGGATAGGGTAGAGGATAGGATAGAATAGAGGATAGGATAGGATAGAGGATAGGATAGGATAGGAGAGAGGATAGTATAGGATAGAGGATATGATAGGATAGAGGATAGGATAGAGGATAGGATAAAGGATAGGATAGGATAGAGGACAGAATAGGATAGAGGATAGGATAGGATAGAGGATAGGATAGGATAGGATAGAGGATATGATAGGACAGAGGATAGGATAAAGGATAGGATACGATAGAGGATAGGATAGGATAGAGGATAGGATAGAGGATAGGATAGGATGGAGGATAGGATACGATAGAGAATAGGTTAGGATTGAGGATAGGATAGGATAGGATAGAGGATAGGATAGAATTGAGGATAGGATTGGATAGACGATAGGATAGAATTGAGGATAGGATTGGATAGAGGATAGAGAATTGGATAGGATAGAGGATAGGGTAGGATAGAGGATAGGATAGGGGATTGATAGGATAGGATAGAGGATAGGATAGGATAGAGGATAGGATAGGATAGAGAATAGGTTAGGATAGAGGATAGGATACGATAGAGAATAGGTTAGGATTGAGGATAGGATAGGATAGGATAGAGGATAGGATAGAATTGAGGATAGGATTGGATAGAGGATAGAGAATTGGATAGGATAGAGGATAGGGTAGGATAGAGGATAGGATAGGGGATTGATAGGATAGGATAGAGGATAGGATAGGATAGAGGATAGGATAGGATATAGGATATGATAGGATAGAGGATAGGATAGAGGATATTATAGGATAGAGGATATGATAGGATAGAGCATAGGATAAAGGATAGGATAAGATAGAGGATAGGATGGGATAGAGAATAGGTTAGGATTGAGGATAGGATAGGATAGTATAGAGGATAGGATAGAATTGAGGATAGGATTGGATAGACGATAGGATAGAATTGAGGATAGGATTGGATAGAGGATAGAGAATTGGATAGGATAGAGGATAGGATGGGATAGAGGATAGGATATGATAGGATATAGGATAGGATAGGATAGAGGATAGGATAGGATAGAGGATATGATAGGATAGAGGATAGGATAGCATAGAGGATATGATAGGATAGAGGATAGGATAAAGGATAGGATAGGATAGAGGTTAGGATAGGATAGAGGATGGGATAGGATAGAGAATAGGTTAGGATTGACGATAGGATAGGATAGGATAGAGGATAGGATAGGATAGAGGATAGGATAAGTAAGAGGATAGGATAGGATAGAGGATAGGATAGGACAGAGGATAAGATTGGATAGAGGATAGGATAGGATAGAGGATAGGATAGGATAGAGGATAGCATAGGATAGAGGATAGCATAGGATAGGAGATAAGATAGGATAGAGGAAAGGATAGGATAGAGGATAGGATAGAGGAAAGGATAGGGTAGAGGATAGGATACGATAGAACATACGATATTATAGAAAAAAGGATACGATAGAGGATAGGATAGGATAGAGGATAGGATATGGGATTGCCTAGGATAGAGGATAGGATAGGATAGAGGATCGGATAGGATAGAGGATAGGATAGGATAGAGGATAGGATAAGTAAGAGGATAGGATAGGTTAGACGATAGTATAGACGAAAGGATAGGATTGATGATGGGATAGGATAGAGGATAGGATAGGATAGAGGATAGGATTGGATAGAGGATAGGATAGGATAGAGGATAGGATAGGATAGAGGATAGGATAGGATAGAGGATAGGATAAGTAAGAGGATAGGATATGATAGAGGATAGGATAGGATAGAGGAAAGGATAGGATAGAGGATAGGATTGGATAGAGGATAAGATAGGATAGAGGATAGGATAAGATAGAGGACAGGATAGGATAGAGGATAGGATACGATAGAGGATGGGATAGGATAGAGTATAGGATACGATAGAGGATAGGATAGGATAGAGTATAGGATAGGATAGAGGATAGGATAGGATAGGATAGGATAGAGGATAGGATAGAGGATAGGATAGGATAGTGGATAGGATAGGATAGAGGATAGGATAGGATAGTGGATAGGATAGGATAGAGCATACAATAGAGGATAGGATAGGATAGAGAATAGGATAGGATACATGGTATTATAGGGTAGAGGATAGAATAGGATGGAGGATAGGATATGGGATTGGATAGTATAGAGGACAGGATAAGTAAGAGGATAGGATAGAGGAAAGGATAGGATTGAGGATGGGATAGGAACGAGGATAGGATTGGATAGAGGATAGTATAGGATAGAGGATAGGTTAGGATAGAGGATAGGATAGGATAGTTGATAGGATAGGATAGAGCATACGATAGAGGATAGGATAGGATAGAGAATATTATAGGATACATGGTATTACAGGGTAGAGGATAGGATAGGATAGAGGATAGGTTAGGATAGAGGATAGGATAGGATAGAGGATAGGATAGGATAGAGGATAGGATAAGTAAGAGGATAGGATATGATAGAGGATAGGATAGGATAGAGGAAAGGATAGGATAGAGGATAGGATTGGATAGAGGATAAGATAGGATAGAGGATAGGATAAGATAGAGGACAGGATAGGATAGAGGATAGGATACGATAGAGGATGGGATAGGATAGAGTATAGGATACGATAGAGGATAGGATAGGATAGAGTATAGGATAGGATAGAGGATAGGATAGGATAGGATAGGATAGAGGATAGGATAGAGGATAGGATAGGATAGTGGATAGGATAGGATAGAGGATAGGATAGGATAGTGGATAGGATAGGATAGAGCATACAATAGAGGATAGGATAGGATAGAGAATAGGATAGGATACATGGTATTATAGGGTAGAGGATAGAATAGGATGGAGGATAGGATATGGGATTGGATAGTATAGAGGACAGGATAAGTAAGAGGATAGGATAGAGGAAAGGATAGGATTGAGGATGGGATAGGAACGAGGATAGGATTGGATAGAGGATAGTATAGGATAGAGGATAGGTTAGGATAGAGGATAGGATAGGATAGTTGATAGGATAGGATAGAGCATACGATAGAGGATAGGATAGGATAGAGAATATTATAGGATACATGGTATTACAGGGTAGAGGATAGGATAGGATAGAGGATAGGTTAGGATAGAGGATAGGATAGGATAGAAGATAGGATAGGAAAGAGGATAGGATAGGATAGAGGATAGGATATGGGATTGCCTAGGATAGAGGATAGGATAGGATAGAGGATCGGATAGGATAGAGGATAGGATATGGGATTGCCTAGGATAGAGGATAGGATAGGATAGAGGATCGGATAGGATAGAGGATAGGATAGGATAGAGGATAGGATAAGTAAGAGGATAGGATAGGTTAGAGGATAGTATAGACGAAAGGATAGGATTGATGATGGGATAGAATAGAGGATAGGATAGGATAGAGGATAGGATTGGATAGAGGATAGGATAGGATAGAGGATAGGATAGGATAGAGGATAGGATAAGTAAGAGGATAGGATAGGATAGAGGATAGGATAGGATAGAGGAAAGGATAGGATAGAGGATAGGATTGGATAGAGGATAAGATAGGATAGAGGATAGGATAAGATAGAGGACAGGATAGGATAGAGGATAGGATACGATAGAGGATAGGATAGGATAGAGAATAGGTTAGGATTGACGATAGGATAGGATAGGATAGAGGATAGGATGGAATTGAGGATAGGATTGGATAGACGATAGGATAGAATTGAGGATAGGATTGGATAGAGGATAGAGAATTGGATAGGATAGAGGATAGGGTAGGATAGAGGATAGGATAGGGGATTGATAGGATAGGATAGAGGATAGGAAAGGATAGAGGATAGGATAGGATAGAGGATAGGATAGGATAGAGGATAGGATAGGATAGAGGATAGGATAGGATAGGATAGAGGATAGGATAGGATAGAGGATATGATAGGATAGAGGATAGGATAGAGGATAGGATAGGATAGAGGATATAATAGGATAGAGGATAGGATAAAGGATAGGATAGGATAGAGGACAGGATAGGATAGAGGATAGGATAGGATAGAGGATAGGATAGGATAGGATAGAGGATATGATAGGATAGAGGATAGGATAAAGGATAGGATACGATAGAGGATAGGATAGGATAGAGGATAGGATAGAGGATAGGATAGGATAGAGGATAGGATACGATAGAGAATAGGTTAGGATTGAGGATAGGATAGGATAGGATAGAGGATAGGATAGAATTGAGGATAGGATTGGATAGACGATAGGATAGAATTGAAGATAGAATTGGATAGAGGATACAGAATTGGATAGGATAGAGGATAGGATAGGATAGGATAGAGTATAGGATAGGATAGAGGATAGGATAGGATAGTTGATAGGATAGGATAGAGGATAGGATAGGATAGTTGATAGGATAGGATAGAGCATACGATAGAGGATAGGATAGGATAGAGAATAGGATAGGATACATGGCATTATAGGGTAGAGGATAGAATAGGATAGAGGATAGGATAGGGGATTGGATAGGATAGAGGACAGGATAAGTAAGAGGATAGGATAGGATAGAGGATAGTATAGACGAAAGGATTTGATTGATGATGGGATAGGATAGAGGATAGGATAGGATAGAGGATAGGATTGGATAGGGGATAGGATAGGATAGAGGATAGGATAGGATAAGTAAGAGGATAGGATAGGATAGAGGATAGGATATGATAGAGCATAGGATAGGATAGAGGATAGGATGGGATAGAGGATAGGATAGAGGATTGGATAGGATAGAGGATAGGATAGGATAGAGGATAGGATAGGATAGAGGATGGGATAGGATAGAGGATAGGATATGATAGAGAATAGGATAGGATAGAGGATAGAATAGGATAGAGGATAAGATTGGATAGATTATAGGATACGATAGAGGATAGGATAGAATAGTGGATAGGATAGGATAGAGGATAGGATAGGATAGAGGATAGGTTAGGATAGAGGATAGGATAGGATAGAGGATAGGATAGGACAGAGAATAAGATTAGATAGAGGATAGGATAGGATAGAGGATAAGATAGGATAGAGGATAGGATAGGATAGAGGATAGGATAGGATAGAGGATAGGATAAGTAAGAGGATAGGATAGGATAGAGGATAGGATAGACGAAAGGATAGGATTGATGATGGGATAGGATAGAGTATAGGATAGGATAGAGGATAGGATTGGATAGGGGATAGGATAGGATAGAGGATAGGATAGGATAAGTAAGAGGATAGGATAGGATAGAGGATAGGATATGATAGAGAATAGGATAGGATAGAGGATAGGATAGGATAGAAGATGGGATAGAGGATTGGATAGGATAGAGGATAGGATACGATAGAGGATAGGATAGGATAGAGGAAAGGATAGGATGGAGAATAGGATAGGATTGACGATAGGATAGGATAGGATAGAGGATAGGATGCAATTGAGGATAGGATTGGATAGACGATAGGATAGAATTGAGGATAGGATTGGATAGAGGATAGAAAATTGGATAGGATAGAGGATAGGATAGGATAGAGGATAGGATAAGATAGAAGTAGGATAGGATAGAGGATAGGATAATATAGAGGATAGGATAGGATAGAGGATAGAGGATAGGATAGGATAGAGGATAGGATAAGATAGAGGATAGGATAGGATAGAGAATAGGTTAGGATTGAGGATAGGATAGAGGATATTATAGGATAGAGGATATGATAGGATAGGATAGGATAGAGGATAGGATAGAATTGAGGATAGGATTGGATAGACGATAGGATAGAATTGAGCATAGGATTGGATACAGGATAGAGGATAGGATAGGATAGAGGATAGGATAGGATAGAGGATATGATAGGATAGAGGATAGGATAGAGGATATGATAGGATAGAGGATAGGATAGGATAGAGGATAGGATAGGATAGAGGATAGGATAGGATAGAGGATAGGATAGGATAGAGGATAGGATAGGATAGAGGATAGGATAGGATAGAAGTAGGATAGGATAGAGGATAGGATAAGATAGAGGATAGGATAGGATAGAGGATAGAGGATAGGATACGATAGAGGATAGGATAAGATAGAGGATAGGATAGGATAGAGGATAGGATAGGATAGAGGATAGGACAGGATAGAGGATAGGATAGAGGATATGATAGGATAGAGGATAGGATACGGGATTAATAGGATAGGATAGAGGATAGGATAGGATAGAGTATAGGATAAGGGATTAATAGGATAGGATAGAGGATAGGATAGGATAAAGGATAGGATAGGATAGATGATAGGATAGCATAGAGGATAGGATACGATAGAGGATAGGATAGGATAGAGGATAGGATAGGATAGAGGATAGGATAGGATAGAGGATATAATAGGATGGAGGATAGGATAGAGGATATGATAGGATAGAGGGTAGGATAGGATAGAGGATAGGATAGGATAGAGGATAGGATAGGATAGAGGATAGGATAGGATAGAGGATAGGATAAGATAGAGGATAGGATAGGATAGAGGATAGAGGATAGGATAGAGGATAGGATAGGATAGAGGATACGATAGGATAGAGGATAGGATAGAGGATATGATAGGATAGAGGATAGGATAGGATAGAGAATAGGTTAGGATTGAGGATAGGATAGGATAGGATAGAGGATAGGATGGAATTGAGGATAGGATTGGATAGACGATAGGATAGAATTGAGGATAGGATTGGATAGAGGATAGAGAATTGGATAGGATAGAGGATAGGGTAGGATAGAGGATAGCATAGGGGATTGATAGGATAGAGAATAGGATAGGATAGAGGATAGGATAGGATAGCGGATAGGGTAGGATGGAGGATAGGATAGGATAGTGGATAGGATAGGATAGAGGATAGGATATGATAGAGGATAGGATAGGATTGAGGATATAATAGGATAGTGGATAGGAAAGGATAGAGCATACGATAGAGGATAGGATAGAGGATAGGATAGAGGATAGGATAGGATAGGATAGGATAGAGGATAGGATAGGATAGAGGATAGGATAGAGGATATGATAGGATAGAGGATAGGATACGGGATTAATAGGATAGGATAGAGGATAGGATAGGATAGAGTATAGGATAAGGGATTAATAGGATAGGATAGAGGATAGGATAGGATAGAGGATAGGATAGGATAGAGGATAGGATAGGATAGAGGATAGGATAGGATAGAGGATAGGATAGGATAGAGGATAGGATAGGATAGAGGATAGGATAGGATAGAGGATAGGATAGGATAGAGGATAGGATAGGATAGAGGATAGGAAAGGATAGAGGATAGGATAGGATAGAGGATAGGATAGGATAGAGGATAGGATAGGATAGAGGATAGGATAGGATAGAGGATAGGATAGAGGATAGGATAGCATAAAGGATATGATAGGGTAGAGGATAGGATAAAGGATAGAATAGGATAGAGGATAGGATAGGATAGAGGATAGGATAGGATAGAGGAAAGGATAGGATGGAGAATAGGATAGGATTGACGATAGGATAGGATAGGATAGAGGATAGGATGCAATTGAGGATAGGATTGGATAGACGATAGGATAGAATTAAGGATAGGATTGGATAGAGGATAGAAAATTGGATAGGATAGAGGATAGGATAAGATAGAAGTAGGATAGGATAGAGGATAGGATAATATAGAGGATAGGATAGGATAGAGGATAGAGGATAGGATAGGATAGAGGATAGGATAAGATAGAGGATAGGATAGGATAGAGAATAGGTTAGGATTGAGGATAGGATATGATAGGATAGTGGATAGGATAGAGGATATTATAGGATAGAGGATATGATAGGATAGGATTGGATAGAGGATAGGATAGAATTGAGGATAGGATTGGATAGACGATAGGATAGAATTGAGCATAGGATTGGATACAGGATAGAGGATAGGATAGGATAGAGGATAGGATAGGATAGAGGATATGATAGGATAGAGGATAGGATAGAGGATATGATAGGATAGAGGATAGGATAGGATAGAGGATAGGATAGGATAGAGGATAGGATAGGATAGAGGATAGGATAGGATAGAGGATAGGATAGGATAGGATAGAGGATAGGATAGGATAGGATAGAGGATAGGATAGGGGATAGGTTAGGATTGAGGATAGGATAGGATTGAGGATAGGATAGGATAGAGGATAGGATAGAGGATAGGATAAGATAGAGGATAGGATAGGATAGAGGATAGAGGATAGGATAGAGGATAGGATAGGATAGAGGATAGGATAGGATAGAGGATAGGATAGGATAGAGGATAGGATAGGACAGAGAATAAGATTAGATAGAGGATAGGATAGGATAGAGGATAAGATAGGATAGAGGATAGGATAGGATAGAGGATAGGATAGGATAGAGGATAGGATAAGTAAGAGGATAGGATAGGATAGAGGATAGGATAGACGAAAGAATAGGATTGATGATGGGATAGGATAGAGGATAGGATAGGATAGAGGATAGGATTGGATAGGGGATAGGATAGGATAGAGGATAGGATAGGATAAGTAAGAGGATAGGATAGGATAGAGGATAGGATATGATAGAGAATAGGATAGGATAGAGGATAGGATAGGATAGAGGATGGGATAGAGGATTGGATAGGATAGAGGATAGGATACGATAGAGGATAGGATAGGATAGAGGATAGGATAGGATAGAGGATAGGATAGGATAGAGGATAGGATAGGATAGAGGATAGGATATAATAGAGGATAGGATTAGTGAGAGCATAGGATAGGATAGAGGATAGGATAGCATAGAGGATAGGATAGGATAGAGGATAGGATAGGACAGAGGATAAGATTGGATAGAGGATAGGATAGGATAGAGGATAGGATAGGATAGGGGATAGGTTAGGAGAGAGGATAGGATACGATAGAACATACGATATTATAGAAAAAAGGATACGATGGAGGATAGGATAGGATAGAGGATAGGATATGGGATTGCCTAGGATGGAGGATAGGATAGGATAGAGGATCGGAAAGGATAGAGGATAGGATAGGATAGAGGATAGGATAAGTAAGAGGATAGGATAGGATAGAGGATAGGATTGGATAGAGGATAGGATAGGATAGAGGATAGGATAAGTAAGAGGATAGGATAGGATAGAGGATAGGATAGGATAGAGGAAAGGATAGGATAGAGGATAGGATTGGATAGAGGGTAAGATAGGATAGAGGATAGGATAAGATAGAGGACAGGATAGGATAGAGGATAGGATACGATAGAGGATAGGATAGGATACGATTGAGGATAGGATAGGATAGAGGATAAGATAGGATAGAGGATAGGATAAGATAGAGGACAGGATAGGATAGAGGATAGGATACGATTGAGGATGGGATAGGATAGAGTATAGGATACGATAGAGGATAGGATAGGATAGAGTATAGGATAGGATAGAGGATAGGATAGGATAGTTGATAGGATAGGATAGAGGATAGGATAGGATAGTTGATAGGATAGGATAGAGCATACGATAGAGGATAGGATAGGATAGAGAATAGGATAGGATACATGGTATGATAGGGTAGAGGAAAGAATAGGATAGAGGATAGGATAAGTAAGAGGAAAGGATAGGATTGAGGATGGGATAGGATAGAGGATAGGATATGATAGAGAATAGGATAGGATAGAGGATAGAATAGGATAGAGGATAAGATTGGATAGATTATAGGATACGATAGAGGATAGGATAGAATAGTGGATAGGATAGGATAGAGGATAGGATAGGATAGAGGATAGGTTAGGATAGAGGATAGTATAGGATAGAGGATAGGATAGGACAGAGAATAAGATTAGATAGAGGATAGGATAGGATAGAGGATAAGATAGGATAGAGGATAGGATAGGATAGAGGATAGGATAGGATAGAGGATAGGATAAGTAAGAGGATAGGATAGGATAGAGGATAGGATAGACGAAAGGATAGGATTGATGATGGGATAGGATAGAGGATAGGATAGGATAGAGGATAGGATTGGATAGGGGATAGGATAGGATAGAGGATAGGATAGGATAAGTAAGAGGATAGGATAGGATAGAGGATAGGATATGATAGAGAATAGGATAGGATAGAGGATAGGATAGGATAGAGGATGGGATAGAGGATTGGATAGGCTAGAGGATAGGATACGATAGAGGA
The DNA here is from genome assembly GCF_050948215.1 of Halictus rubicundus. Lineage (NCBI taxonomy): Eukaryota > Metazoa > Arthropoda > Insecta > Hymenoptera > Halictidae > Halictus > Halictus rubicundus. Next base: position 233,609 of record NW_027488703.1, read on the forward strand.
TAGGATAGGATAGAGGATAGGATAGGATAGAGGATAGGATAGGATAGAGGATAGGATAGGATAGAGGATAGGATAGGATAGAGGATAGGATATAATAGAGGATAGGATTAGTGAGAGCATAGGATAGGATAGAGGATAGGATAGCATAGAGGATAGGATAGGATAGAGGATAGGATAGGACAGAGGATAAGATTGGATAGAGGATAGGATAGGATAGAGGATAGGATAGGATAGGGGATAGGTTAGGAGAGAGGATAGGATACGATACAACATACGATATTATAGAAAAAAGGATACGATGGAGGATAGGATAGGATAGAGGATAGGATATGGGATTGCCTAGGATGGAGGATAGGATAGGATAGAGGATCGGAAAGGATAGAGGATAGGATAGGATAGAGGATAGCATAAGTAAGAGGATAGGATAGGATAGAGGATAGGATTGGATAGAGGATAGGATAGGATAGAGGATAGGATAAGTAAGAGGATAGGATAGGATAGAGGATAGGATAGGATAGAGGAAAGGATAGGATAGAGGATAGGATTGGATAGAGGGTAAGATAGGATAGTGGATAGGATAAGATAGAGGACAGGATAGGATAGAGGATAGGATACGATAGAGGATAGGATAGGATACGATTGATGATAGGATAGGATAGAGGATAAGATAGGATAGAGGATAGGATAAGATAGAGGACAGGATAGGATAGAGGATAGGATACGATTGAGGATGGGATAGGATAGAGTATAGGATACGATAGAGGATAGGATAGGATAGAGTATAGGATAGGATAGAGGATAGGATAGGATAGTTGATAGGATAGGATAGAGGATAGGATAGGATAGTTGATAGGATAGGATAGAGCATACGATAGAGGATAGGATAGGATAGAGAATAGGATAGGATACATGGTATGATAGGGTAGAGGAAAGAATAGGATAGAGGATAGGATAGGGGATTGGATAGGATAGAGGATAGGATAAGTAAGAGGAAAGGATAGGATTGAGGATGGGATAGGATAGAGGATAGGATATGATAGAGAATAGGATAGGATAGAGGATAGAATAGGATAGAGGATAAGATTGGATAGATTATAGGATACGATAGAGGATAGGATAGAATAGTGGATAGGATAGGATAGAGGATAGGATAGGATAGAGGATAGGTTAGGATAGAGGATAGGATAGGATAGAGGATAGGATAGGACAGAGAATAAGATTAGATAGAGGATAGGATAGGATAGAGGATAAGATAGGATAGAGGATAGGATAGGATAGAGGATAGGATAGGATAGAGGATAGGATAAGTAAGAGGATAGGATAGGATAGAGGATAGGATAGACGAAAGGATAGGATTGATGATGGGATAGGATAGAGGATAGGATAGGATAGAGGATAGGATTGGATAGGGGATAGGATAGGATAGAGGATAGGATAGGATAACTAAGAGGATAGGATAGGATAGAGGATAGGATATGATAGAGAATAGGATAGGATAGAGGATAGGATAGGATAGAGGATAGGATAGGATAGAGGATAGGATAGGATAGAGGATAGGATATAATAGAGGATAGGATATAATAGAGGATAGGATTAGTGAGAGCATAGGATAGGATAGAGGATAGGATAGCATAGAGGATAGGATAGGATAGAGGATAGGATAGGATAGAGGATAGGATAGGATAGAGGATAGGTTAGGATAGAGGATAGGATAGGATAGAGGATAGGATATAATAGAGGATAGGATTAGTGAGAGCATAGGATAGGATAGAGGATAGGATAGCATAGAGGATAGGATAGGATAGAGGATAGGATAGGACAGAGGATAAGATTGGATAGAGGATAGGATAGGATAGAGGATAGGATAGGATAGGGGATAGGATAGGAGAGAGGATATGATAGGATAGGTGATAAGATAGGATAGAGGACAGGATAGGATAGAGGATAGGATACGATAGAGGATGGGATAGGATAGAGTATAGGATACGATAGAGGATAGGATAGGATAGAGTATAGGATAGGATAGAGGATAGGATAGGATAGGATAGGATAGGATACAGGATAGGATAGGATAGTTGATAGGATAGGATAGAGGATAGGATAGGATAGTTGATAGGATATTATAGAGCATACGATAGAGGATAGGATAGGATAGAGGATAGGATAGGATAGTTGATAGGATAGGATAGAGGATAGGATAGGATAGTTGATAGGATAGGATAGAGCATACGATAGAGGATAGGATAGGATAGAGAATAGGATAGGATACATGGTATGATAGGGTAGAGGAAAGAATAGGATAGAGGATAGGATAGGGGATTGGATAGGATAGAGGATAGGATAAGTAAGAGGAAAGGATAGGATTGAGGATGGGATAGGATAGAGGATAGGATATGATAGAGAATAGGATAGGATAGAGGATAGAATAGGATAGAGGATAAGATTGGATAGATTATAGGATACGATAGAGGATAGGATAGAATAGTGGATGGGATAGGATAGAGGATAGGATAGGATAGAGGATAGGTTAGGATAGAGGATAGGATAGGATAGAGGATAGGATAGGACAGAGAATAAGATTAGATAGAGGATAGGATAGGATAGAGGATAAGATAGGATAGAGGATAGGATAGGATAGAGGATAGGATAGGATAGAGGATAGGATAAGTAAGAGGATAGGATAGGATAGAGGATAGGATAGACGAAAGGATAGGATTGATGATGGGATAGGATAGAGGATAGGATAGGATAGAGGATAGGATTGGAAAGGGGATAGGATAGGATAGAGGATAGGATAGGATAAGTAAGAGGATAGGATAGGATAGAGGATAGGATATGATAGAGAATAGGATAGGATAGAGGATAGGATAGGATAGAGGATAGGATATGATAGAGAATAGGATAGGATAGAGGATAGGATAGGATAGAGGATAGGATAGGATAGAGGATAGGATAGGATAGAGGATAGGATATAATAGAGGATAGGATTAGTGAGAGCATAGGATAGGATAGAGGATAGGATAGCATAGAGGATAGGATAGGATAGAGGATAGGATAGGATAGAGGATAGGATAAAGGAAAGGATAGGATAGAGGATAGGATACGATAGAACATACGATATTATAGAAAAAAGGATACGATAGAGGATAGGATAGGATAGAGGATAGGATATGGGATTGCCTAGGATGGAGGATAGGATAGAGGATAGGATAGGATAGAGGATAGGATAAGTAAGAGGATAGGATAGGATAGAGGATAGGATTGGATAGAGGATAGGATAGGATAGAGGATAGGATAAGTAAGAGGATAGGATAGGATGGAGGATAGGATAGGATAGAGGAAAGGATAGGATAGAGGATAGGATTGGATAGAGGGTAAGATAGGATAGAGGATAGGATAAGATAGAGGACAGGATAGGATAGAGGATAGGATACGATAGAGGATAGGATAGGATAGAGTATATTATTGGATTGAGGATAGGATACGATAGTGGATAGGATAAGATAGAGGATAGGATAGAATAGAGTACAGGATAGGATAGAGGATAAGATAGGATAGTGGATAGGATAGGATAGAGGATAGGATAGGATAGAGGATAGGATAGGATAGAGGGTAGGATAGGATAGAGGATAGGATACAGGATTGGATAGGATAGACGATAGGATACGATAGGGGATAGGATAGGATAGAGTATAGGATTGGATAGAGGATAGGATAGAGGATTGGATAGGATAGAGGATAGGATACGATAGAGGATAGGATAGGATAGAGGATAGAATAGGATAGAGAATAGGATAGGATAGAGGATAGGTTAGGATTGAGGATAGGATAGGATAGAGGATAGGATAGGATAGAGGATAGGATAGGATAGAGGATAGGATACAGGATTGCATAGGATAGACGATAGGATACGATAGGGGATAGGATAGGATAGAGTAAAGGATTGGATTGAGGATAGGATAGGATAGAGGATAGAATAGGATAGAGAATAGGATAGGATAGAGGATAGGATAGGAATGAGTATAGGATTGGATTGAGGATAGAATAGGATTGAGGATAGAATAGGGTAGAGGATAGGATAGGGGATTGGATAGGATAGAGGATTGGATAGGATAGAGAATAGTATAGGATTTAAGATAGGATAGGATAGAGGATAGGATAGGATAGAGGATAGGATAGAGGATTGGATAGGATAGAGGATAGGATACGATAGAGGATAGGATAGGATAGAGTATATTATTGGATTGAGGATAGGATAGGATAGTGGATAGGATAAGATAGAGGATAGGATAGAATAGAGTACAGGATAGGATAGAGGATAAGATAGGATAGAGTATAGGATAGGATAGAGGATAGGATAGGATAGAGGATAGGATACAGGATTGAATAGGATAGACGATAGGATACGATAGGGGATAGGATAGGATAGAGTATAGGATTGGATAGAGGATAGGATAGAGGATTGGATAGAGGATTGGATAGGATAGAGGATAGGATACGATAGAGGATAGGATAGGAATGAGTATAGGATTGGATTGAGGATAGTATAGGATTGAGGATAGGGTACAGGATTGGATACGATAGAGGATAGGATAGGAACGAGTATAGGATTGGATTGAGGATAGGATTGGATTGAGGATAGGATACAGGATTGGATAGGATAGAGGATAGGATAGGATAGAGCATACGATAGTGGATAGGATAGGATAGAGGATAGGATAGGATAGAGAATAGGATAGGATAGAAGATAGGATAGGATAGAGGATAGGATAGGATAGATGATAGGATAGAGGATTGGATAGGATAGAGGATAGGATACGATAGAAGATAGGATAGGATAGAGTATATTATTGGATTGAGGATAGGATAGGATAGTGGATAGGATAAGATAGAGGATATGATAGAATAGAGTACAGGATAGGATAGAGGATAAGATAGGATAGAGGATAGGATAGGATAGAGGATAGGATAGGATAGAGGATAGGATAGGATAGAGGGTAGGATAGGATAGAGGATAGGATACAGGACTGGAAAGGATAGACGATAGGATACGATAGGGGATAGGATAGGATAGAGTATAGGATTGGATAGAGGATAGGATAGAGGATTGGATAGGATAGAGGATAGGATACGATAGAGGATAGGATAGGATAGAGGATAGGATAGGATAGAGAATAGGATAGGATAGAGGATAGGTTAGGATTGAGGATAGGATAGGATTGAGGAGAGGATACGATAGAGGATAGAATAGGATAGAGGATAGGATAGGATAGAGGATAGGATAGGATAGAGGATAGGATAGGATAGGATAGAGAATAGGATAGGATAGAGAATAGGATAGGATACATGGTATTATAGGGTAGAGGATAGGATAGGGTAGAGGATAGGATATTGGATTGGATAGGATAGAGGATAGGATAGAATAGAGCATACGATAGTGGATAGGATAGGATAGAGGATAGGATAGGATAGAGGATAGGATACAGGATTGCATAGGATAGACGATAGGATACGATAGGGGATAGGATAGGATAGAGTCTAGGATTGGTTTGAGGATAGGATAGGATAGAGGATAGAATAGGATCGAGAATAGGATAGGATAGAAGATAGGATAGGATAGAGGATATGATAGGATAGATGATAGGATAGAGGATTGGATAGGATAGAGGATTGGATAGGATAGAGGATAGGATACGATAGAAGATAGGATAGGATAGAGTATATTATTGGATTGAGGATAGGATAATATAGTGGATAGGATAAGATAGAGGATAGGATAGAATAGAGTACAGGATAGGATAGAGGATAAGATAGGATAGAGGATAGGATAGGATAGAGGATAGGATAGGATAGAGGATAGGATAGGATAGAGGGTAGGATAGGATAGAGGATAGGATACAGGATTGGAAAGGATAGACGATAGGATACGATAGGGGATAGGATAGGATAGAGTATAGGATTGGATAGAGGATAGGATGGAGGATTGGATAGGATAGAGGATAGGATACGATAGAGGATAGGATAGGATAGAGGATAGGATAGGATAGAGAAAAGGATAGGTTAGGATTGAGGATAGGATAGGATTGAGGAGAGGATAGGATAGAGGATAGGATAGGATAGAGGATAGGATAGGATAGAGGATAGGATACGATAGAAGATAGGATAGGATAGAGTATATTATTGGATTGAGGATAGGATAATATAGTGGATAGGATAAGATAGAGGATAGGATAGAATAGAGTACAGGATAGGATAGAGGATAAGATAGGATAGAGGATAGGATAGGATAGAGGATAGGATAGGATAGAGGATAGGATAGGATAGAGGGTAGGATAGGATAGAGGATAGGATACAGGATTGGAAAGGATAGACGATAGGATACGATAGGGGATAGGATAGGATAGAGTATAGGATTGGATAGAGGATAGGATGGAGGATTGGATAGGATAGAGGATAGGATACGATAGAGGATAGGATAGGATAGAGGATAGGATAGGATAGAGAAAAGGATAGGTTAGGATTGAGGATAGGATAGGATTGAGGAGAGGATAGGATAGAGGATAGGATAGGATAGAGGATAGGATAGGATAGAGGATAGGATAGGATAGAGGATAGGATAGGATAGGATAGAGAATAGGATTGGATAGAGGATAGGATAGAGGATTGGATAGAGGATTGGATAGGATAGAGGATAGGATACGATAGAGGATAGGATAGGAATGAGTATAGGATTGGATTGAGGATAGGATAGGATTGAGGATAGGGTACAGGATTGGATACGATAGAGGATAGGATAGGAATGAGTATAGGATTGGATTGAGGATAGGATAGGATTGAGGATAGGATACAGGATTGGATAGGATAGAGGATAGGATAGGATAGAGCATACGATAGTGGATAGGATAGGATAGAGGATAGGATAGGATAGAGAATAGGATAGGATAGGATAGAGGATAGGATAGGATAGATGATAGGATAGAGGATTGGATAGGATAGAGGATAGGATACGATAGAAGATAGGATAGGATAGAGTATATTATTGGATTGAGGATAGGATAGGATAGTGGATAGGATAAGATAGAGGATAGGATAGAATAGAGTACAGGATAGGATAGAGGATAAGATAGGATAGAGGATAGGATAGGATAGAGGATAGGATAGGATAGAGGATAGGATAGGATAGAGGGTAGGATAGGATAGAGGATAGGATACAGGATTGGAAAGGATAGACGATAGGATACGATAGGGGATAGGATAGGATAGAGTATAGGATTGGATAGAGGATAGGATAGAGGATTGGATAGGATAGAGGATAGGATACGATAGAGGATAGGATAGGATAGAGGATAGGATAGGATAGAGAATAGGATAGGATAGAGGATAGGTTAGGATTGAGGATAGGATAGGATTGAGGAGAGGATACGATAGAGGATAGGATAGGATAGGATAGGATAGAGGATAGGATAGGATAGAGGATAGGATAGGATAGAGGATAGGATAGGATAGAGGATAGGATAGGATAGGATAGAGAATAGGATAGGATACATGGTATTATAGGGTAGAGGATAGGATAGGGTAGAGGATAGGATATTGGATTGGATAGGATAGAGGATAGGATAGAATAGAGCATACGATAGTGGATAGGATAGGATAGAGGATAGGATAGGATAGAGGATAGGATAGGATAGAGGATAGGATAGGATAGGATAGAGGATAGGATAGGATAGAGGATAGGATACAGGATTGCATAGGATAGACGATAGGATACGATAGGGGATAGGATAGGATAGAGTCTAGGATTGGATTGAGGATAGGATAGGATAGAGGATAGAATAGGATCAAGAATAGGATAGGATAGAAGATAGGATAGGATAGAGGATATGATAGGATAGATGATAGGATAGAGGATTGGATAGGATAGAGGATAGGATACGATAGAAGATAGGATAGGATAGAGTATATTATTGGATTGAGGATAGGATAGGATAGTGGATAGGGTAAGATAGAGGATAGGATAGAATAGAGTACAGGATAGGATAGAGGATAAGATAGGATAGAGGATAGGATAGGATAGAGGATAGGATAGGATAGAGGATAGGATAGGATAGAGGGTAGGATAGGATAGAGGATAGGATACAAGATTGGAAAGGATAGACGATAGGATACGATAGGGGATAGGATAGGATAGAGTATAGGATTGGATAGAGGATAGGATGGAGGATTGGATAGGATAGAGGATAGGATACGATAGAGGATAGGATAGGATAGAGGATAGGATAGGATAGAGAAAAGGATAGGATAGAGGATAGGTTAGGATTGAGGATAGGATAGGATTGAGGAGAGGATAGGATAGAGGATAGGATAGGATAGAGGATAGGATAGGATAGAGGATAGGATAGGATAGAGGATAGGATAGGATAGGATAGAGAATAGGATAGGATAGAGAATAGGATAGGATACATGGTATTATAGGGTAGAGGATAGGATAGGGTAGAGGATAGGATATTGGATTGGATAGGATAGAGGATAGGATAGAATAGAGCATACGATAGTGGATAGGTTAGGATAGAGGATAGGATAGGATAGAGGATAGGATACAGGATTGCATAGGATAGACGATAGGATACGATAGGGGATAGGATAGGATAGAGTATAGGATTGGATTGAGGATAGGATAGGATAGAGGATAGAATAGGATAGAGAACAGGGTAGGATTGAGGATAGGATAGGATAGAGGATAGGATAGGATAGAGGATAGGATAGGATAGAGGATAGGATAGGATAGAGGATAGGATAGAGGATAGGATAGAGGATAGGATAGGATAGGATAGGATAGGATAGAGGATATGATAGGATAGAGGATAGGATAGAGGATAGGATAGGATAGAGGATAGGATAGGATAGAGGATAGGATAGGATAGGATAGAGAATAGGATAGGATAGAGAATAGGATAGGATACATGGTATTATAGAGTAGAGGATAGGATAGGGTAGAGGATAGGATATTGGATTGGATAGGATAGAGGATAGGATAGAATAGAGCATACGATAGTGGATAGGATAGGATAGAGGATAGGATACAGGATTGCATAGGATAGACGATAGGATACGATAGGGGATAGGATAGGATAGAGTAAAGGATTGGATTGAGGATAGGATAGGATAGAGGACAGAATAGGATAGAGAATAGGATAGGATTGAGGATAGGATAGGATAGAGGATAGGATAGGATAGATGATAGGATAGAGGATTGGATAGGATAGAGGATAGGATACGATAGAAGATAGGATAGGATAGAGTATATTATTGGATTGAGGATAGGATAGGATAGTGGATAGGATAAGATAGAGGATAGGATAGAATAGAGTACAGGATAGGATAGAGGATAAGATAGGATAGAGGATAGGATAGGATAGAGGATAGGATAGGATAGAGGATAGGATAGGATACAGGGTAGGATAGGATAGAGGATAGGATACAGGATTGGAAAGGATAGACGATAGGATACGATAGGGGATAGGATAGGATAGAGTATAGGATTGGATAGAGGATAGGATAGAGGATTGGATACGATAGAGGATAGGATACGATAGAGGATAGGATATGATAGAGAATAGGATAGGATAGAGGATAGGATAGGATAGAGGATAGAATAGAATTGAGGATAGGATTGGTTAGACGATAGGATAGAATTGAGGATAGGATTGGATAGAGGATAGAAAATTGGATAGGATAGAGGATAGGGTAGGATAGAGGATAGGATAGGATACAGGGTAGGATAGGATAGAGGATAGGATACAGGATTGGAAAGGATAGACGATAGGATACGATAGGGGATAGGATAGGATAGAGGATAGGATAGGATAGAGAAAAGGATAGGATAGAGGATAGGTTAGGATTGAGGATAGGATAGGGTTGAGGAGAGGATAGGATAGAGGATAGGATAGGATAGAGGATAAGATAGGATAGAGGATAGGATAGGATAGAGGATTGAATAGGATAGACGATAGGATACGATAGGGGATAGGATAGGATAGAGTATAGGATTGGATAGAGGATTGGATAGGATAGAGGATAGGATACGATAGAGGATAGGATAGGAATGAGTATAGGATTGGATTGAGGATTGGATAGGATTGAGGATAGGGTACAGGATTGGATAGGATAGAGGATAGGATACGATAGAGGATAGGATAGGAATGAGTATAGGATTGGATTGAGGATAGGATAGGATTGAGGATAGGATACAGGATTGGATAGGATAGAGGATAGGATAGGATAGAGCATACGATAGTGGATAGGATAGGATAGAGGATAGGATAGGATAGAGAATAGGATAGGATAGAAGATAGGATAGGATAGAGGATAGGATAGGATAGAGTATATTATTGGATTGAGGATAGGATAGGATAGTGGATAGGATAAGATAGAGGATAGGATAGAATAGAGTACAGGATAGGATAGAGGATAAGATAGGATAGAGGATAGGATAGGATAGAGGATAGGATAGGATAGAGGATAGGATAGGATAGAGGGTAGGATAGGATAGATGATAGGATAGAGGATTGGATAGGATAGAGGATAGGATACGATAGAAGATAGGATAGGATAGAGTATATTATTGGATTGAGGATAGGATAGGATAGTGGATAGGATAAGATAGAGGATAGGATAGAATAGAGTACAGGATAGGATAGAGGATAAGATAGGATAGAGGATAGGATAGGATAGAGGATAGGATAGGATAGAGGATAGGATAGGATAGAGGGTAGGATAGGATAGAGGATAGGATACAGGATTGGAAAGGATAGACGATAGGATACGATAGGGGATAGGATAGGATAGAGTATAGGATTGGATAGAGGATAGGATGGAGGATTGGATAGGATAGAGGATAGGATACGATAGAGGATAGGATAGGATAGAGGATAGGATAGGATAGAGAAAAGGATAGGATAGAGGATAGGTTAGGATTGAGGATAGGATAGGATTGAGGAGAGGATAGGATAGAGGATAGGATAGGATAGAGGATAGGATAGGATAGAGGATAGGATAGGATAGAGGATAGGATAGGATAGAGGATAGGATAGGATAGGATAGAGAATAGGATTGGATAGAGGATAGGATAGAGGATTGGATAGAGGATTGGATAGGATAGAGCATAGGATACGATAGAGGATAGGATAGGAATGAGTATAGGATTGGATTGAGGATAGGATAGGATTGAGGATAGGGTACAGGATTGGATACGATAGAGGATAGGATAGGAATGAGTATAGGATTGGATTGAGGATAGGATAGGATTGAGGATAGGATACAGGATTGGATAGGATAGAGGATAGGATAGGATAGAGCATACGATAGTGGATAGGATAGGATAGAGGATAGGATAGGATAGAGAATAGGATAGGATAGGATAGAGGATAGGATAGGATAGATGATAGGATAGAGGATTTGATAGGATAGAGGATAGGATACGATAGAAGATAGGATAGGATAGAGTATATTATTGGATTGAGGATAGGATAGGATAGTGGATAGGATAAGATAGAGGATAGGATAGAATAGAGTACAGGATAGGATAGAGGATAAGATAGGATAGAGGATAGGATAGGATAGAGGATAGGATAGGATAGAGGATAGTATAGGATAGAGGGTAGGATAGGATAGAGGATAGGATACAGGATTGGAAAGGATAGACGATAGGATACGATAGGGGATAGGATAGGATAGAGTATAGGATTGGATAGAGGATAGGATAGAGGATTGGATAGGATAGAGGATAGGATACGATAGAGGATAGGATAGGATAGAGGATAGGATAGGATAGAGAATAGGATAGGATAGAGGATAGGTTAGGATTGAGGATAGGATAGGATTGAGGAGAGGATACGATAGAGGATAGGATAGGATAGGATAGGATAGAGGATAGGATAGGATAGAGGATAGGATAGGATAGAGGATAGGATAGGATAGAGGATAGGATAGGATAGGATAGAGAATAGGATAGGATAGAGAATAGGATAGGATACATGGTATTATAGGGTAGAGGATAGGATAGGGTAGAGGATAGGATATTGGATTGGATAGGATAGAGGATAGGATAGAATAGAGCATACGATAGTGGATAGGATAGGATAGAGGATAGGATAGGATAGAGGATAGGATAGGATAGAGGATAGGATAGGATAGGATAGAGGATAGGATAGGATAGAGGATAGGATACAGGATTGCATAGGATAGACGATAGGATACGATAGGGGATAGGATAGGATAGAGTCTAGGATTGGATTGAGGATAGGATAGGATAGACGATAGAATAGGATCGAGAATAGGATAGGATAGAAGATAGGATAGGATAGAGGATATGATAGGATAGATGATAGGATAGAGGATTGGATAGGATAGAGGATAGGATACGATAGAAGATAGGATAGGATAGAGTATATTATTGGATTGAGGATAGGATAGGATAGTGGATAGGGTAAGATAGAGGATAGGATAGAATAGAGTACAGGATAGGATAGAGGATAAGATAGGATAGAGGATAGGATAGGATAGAGGATAGGATAGGATAGAGGATAGGATAGGATAGAGGGTAGGATAGGATAGAGGATAGGATACAAGATTGGAAAGGATAGACGATAGGATACGATAGGGGATAGGATAGGATAGAGTATAGGATTGGATAGAGGATAGGATGGAGGATTGGATAGGATAGAGGATAGGATACGATAGAGGATAGGATAGGATAGAGGATAGGATAGGATAGAGAAAAGGATAGGATAGAGGATAGGTTAGGATTGAGGATAGGATAGGATTGAGGAGAGGATAGGATAGAGGATAGGATAGGATAGAGGATAGGATAGGATAGAGGATAGGATAGGATAGAGGATAGGATAGGATAGGATAGAGAATAGGATAGGATAGAGAATAGGATAGGATACATGTTATTATAGGGTAGAGGATAGGATAGGGTAGAGGATAGGATATTGGATTGGATAGGATAGAGGATAGGATAGAATAGAGCATACGATAGTGGATAGGTTAGGATAGAGGATAGGATAGGATAGAGGATAGGATACAGGATTGCATAGGATAGACGATAGGATACGATAGGGGATAGGATAGGATAGAGTATAGGATTGGATTGAGGATAGGATAGGATAGAGGATAGAATAGGATAGAGAACAGGGTAGGATTGAGGATAGGATAGGATAGAGGATAGGATAGGATAGAGGATAGGATAGGATAGAGGATAGGATAGGATAGAGGATAGGATAGAGGATAGGATAGAGGATAGGATAGGATAGGATAGGATAGGATAGAGGATATGATAGGATAGAGGATAGGATAGAGGATAGGATAGGATAGAGGATAGGATAGGATAGAGGATAGGATAGGATAGGATAGAGAATAGGATAGGATAGAGAATAGGATAGGATACATGGTATTATAGAGTAGAGGATAGGATAGGGTAGAGGATAGGATATTGGATTGGATAGGATAGAGGATAGGATAGAATAGAGCATACGATAGTGGATAGGATAGGATAGAGGATAGGATACAGGATTGCATAGGATAGACGATAGGATACGATAGGGGATAGGATAGGATAGAGTAAAGGATTGGATTGAGGATAGGATAGGATAGAGGACAGAATAGGATAGAGAATAGGATAGGATTGAGGATAGGATAGGATAGAGGATAGGATAGGATAGATGATAGGATAGAGGATTGGATAGGATAGAGGATAGGATACGATAGAAGATAGGATAGGATAGAGTATATTATTGGATTGAGGATAGGATAGGATAGTGGATAGGATAAGATAGAGGATAGGATAGAATAGAGTACAGGATAGGATAGAGGATAAGATAGGATAGAGGATAGGATAGGATAGAGGATAGGATAGGATAGAGGATAGGATAGGATACAGGGTAGGATAGGATAGAGGATAGGATACAGGATTGGAAAGGATAGACGATAGGATACGATAGGGGATAGGATAGGATAGAGTATAGGATTGGATAGAGGATAGGATAGAGGATTGGATACGATAGAGGATAGGATACGATAGAGGATAGGATATGATAGAGAATAGGATAGGATAGAGGATAGGATAGGATAGAGGATAGAATAGAATTGAGGATAGGATTGGTTAGACGATAGGATAGAATTGAGGATAGGATTGGATAGAGGATAGAAAATTGGATAGGATAGAGGATAGGGTAGGATAGAGGATAGGATAGGATACAGGGTAGGATAGGATAGAGGATAGGATACAGGATTGGAAAGGATAGACGATAGGATACGATAGGGGATAGGATAGGATAGAGGATAGGATAGGATAGAGAAAAGGATAGGATAGAGGATAGGTTAGGATTGAGGATAGGATAGGGTTGAGGAGAGGATAGGATAGAGGATAGGATAGGATAGAGGATAAGATAGGATAGAGGATAGGATAGGATAGAGGATTGAATAGGATAGACGATAGGATACGATAGGGGATAGGATAGGATAGAGTATAGGATTGGATAGAGGATTGGATAGGATAGAGGATAGGATACGATAGAGGATAGGATAGGAATGAGTATAGGATTGGATTGAGGATTGGATAGGATTGAGGATAGGGTACAGGATTGGATAGGATAGAGGATAGGATACGATAGAGGATAGGATAGGAATGAGTATAGGATTGGATTGAGGATAGGATAGGATTGAGGATAGGATACAGGATTGGATAGGATAGAGGATAGGATAGGATAGAGCATACGATAGTGGATAGGATAGGATAGAGGATAGGATAGGATAGAGTATATTATTGGATTGAGGATAGGATAGGATAGTGGATAGGATAAGATAGAGGATAGGATAGAATAGAGTACAGGATAGGATAGAAGATAGGATAGGATAGAGGATAGGATAGGATAGAGTATATTATTGGATTGAGGATAGGATAGGATAGTGGATAGGATAAGATAGAGGATAGGATAGAATAGAGTACAGGATAGGATAGAGGATAAGATAGGATAGAGGATAGGATAGGATAGAGGATAGGATAGGATAGAGGATAGGATAGGATAGAGGGTAGGATAGGATAGATGATAGGATAGAGGATTGGATAGGATAGAGGATAGGATACGATAGAAGATAGGATAGGATAGAGTATATTATTGGATTGAGGATAGGATAGGATAGTGGATAGGATAAGATAGAGGATAGGATAGAATAGAGTACAGGATAGGATAGAGGATAAGATAGGATAGAGGATAGGATAGGATAGAGGATAGGATAGGATAGAGGATAGGATAGGATAGAGGGTAGGATAGGATAGAGGATAGGATACAGGATTGGAAAGGATAGACGATAGGATACGATAGGGGATAGGATAGGATAGAGTATAGGATTGGATAGAGGATAGGATGGAGGATTGGATAGGATAGAGGATAGGATACGATAGAGGATAGGATAGGATAGAGGATAGGATAGGATAGAGAAAAGGATAGGATAGAGGATAGGTTAGGATTGAGGATAGGATAGGATTGAGGAGAGGATAGGATAGAGGATAGGATAGGATAGAGGATAGGATAGGATAGAGGATAGGATAGGATAGAGGATAGGATAGGATAGAGGATAGGATAGGATAGGATAGAGAATAGGATTGGATAGAGGATAGGATAGAGGATTGGATAGAGGATTGGATAGGATAGAGCATAGGATACGATAGAGGATAGGATAGGAATGAGTATAGGATTGGATTGAGGATAGGATAGGATTGAGGATAGGGTACAGGATTGGATACGATAGAGGATAGGATAGGAATGAGTATAGGATTGGATTGAGGATAGGATAGGATTGAGGATAGGATACAGGATTGGATAGGATAGAGGATAGGATAGGATAGAGCATACGATAGTGGATAGGATAGGATAGAGGATAGGATAGGATAGAGAATAGGATAGGATAGGATAGAGGATAGGATAGGATAGATGATAGGATAGAGGATTTGATAGGATAGAGGATAGGATACGATAGAAGATAGGATAGGATAGAGTATATTATTGGATTGAGGATAGGATAGGATAGTGGATAGGATAAGATAGAGGATAGGATAGAATAGAGTACAGGATAGGATAGAGGATAAGATAGGATAGAGGATAGGATAGGATAGAGGATAGGATAGGATAGAGGATAGTATAGGATAGAGGGTAGGATAGGATAGAGGATAGGATACAGGATTGGAAAGGATAGACGATAGGATACGATAGGGGATAGGATAGGATAGAGTATAGGATTGGATAGAGGATAGGATAGAGGATTGGATAGGATAGAGGATAGGATACGATAGAGGATAGGATAGGATAGAGGATAGGATAGGATAGAGAATAGGATAGGATAGAGGATAGGTTAGGATTGAGGATAGGATAGGATTGAGGAGAGGATAGGATAGAGGATAGGATAGGATAGGATAGGATAGAGGATAGGATAGGATAGAGGATAGGATAGGATAGAGGATAGGATAGGATAGAGGATAGGATAGGATAGAGGATAGGATAGGATAGGATAAAGAATAGGATAGGATAGAGAATAGGATAGGATACATGGTATTATAGGGTAGAGGATAGGATAGGGTAGAGGATAGGATATTGGATTGGATAGGATAGAGGATAGGATAGAATAGAGCATACGATAGTGGATAGGATAGGATAGAGGATAGGATAGGATAGAGGATAGGATAGGATAGAGGATAGGATAGGATAGAGGATAGGATACAGGATTGCATAGGATAGACGATAGGATACGATAGGGGATAGGATAGGATAGAGTCTAGGATTGGATTGAGGATAGGATAGGATAGAGGATAGAATAGGATCGAGAATAGGATAGGATAGAAGATAGGATAGGATAGAGGATATGATAGGATAGATGATAGGATAGAGGATTGGATAGAATAGAGGATAGGATACGATAGAAGATAGGATAGGATAGAGTATATTATTGGATTGAGGATAGGATAGGATAGTGGATAGGGTAAGATAGAGGATAGGATAGAATAGAGTACAGGATAGGATAGAGGATAAGATAGGATAGAGGATAGGATAGGATAGAGGATAGGATAGGATAGAGGATAGGATAGGATAGAGGGTAGGATAGGATAGAGGATAGGATACAGGATTGGAAAGGATAGACGATAGGATACGATAGGGGATAGGATAGGATAGAGTATAGGATGGAGGATTGGATAGGATAGAGGATAGGATACGATAGAGGATAGGATAGGATAGAGGATAGGATAGGATAGAGAAAAGGATAGGATAGAGGATAGGTTAGGATTGAGGATAGGATAGGATTGAGGAGAGGATAGGATAGAGGATAGGATAGGATAGAGGATAGGATAGGATAGGATAGAGAATAGGATAGGATAGAGAATAGGATAGGATACATGGTATTATAGGGTAGAGGATAGGATAGGGTAGAGGATAGGATATTGGATTGGATAGGATAGAGGATAGGATAGAATAGAGCATACGATAGTGGATAGGATAGGATAGAGGATAGGATAGGATAGAGGATAGGATACAGGATTGCATAGGATAGACGATAGGATACGATAGGGGATAGGATAGGATAGAGTATAGGATTGGATTGAGGATAGGATAGGATAGAGGATAGAATAGGATAGAGAACAGGATAGGATTGAGGATAGGATAGGATAGAGGATAGGATAGGATAGAGGATAGGATAGGATAGAGGATAGGATAGGATAGAGGATAGGATAGAGGATAGGATAGAGGATAGGATAGGATAGGATAGGATAGGATAGAGGATATGATAGGATAGAGGATAGGATAGAGGATAGGATAGGATACGATAGAGAATAGGATAGTATACATGGTATTATACGGTAGAGGATAGGATAGGGTAGAGGATAGGATAGGGGATTGGATAGGATAGAGGATAGGATAGGATAGAGAATAGTATAGGATTGAAGATAGGATAGGATAGAGGATAGGATAGGATAGAGGATTGGATAGGATAGAGGATAGGATACGATAGAGGATAGGATAAGATAGAGTATATTATTGGATTGAGGATAGGATAGGATAGTGGATAGGATAAGATAGAGGATAGGATAGAATAGAGTACAGGATACGATAGAGGATAAGATAGGATAGAGGATAGGATAGGATAGAGGATAGGATAGGATAGAGGATAGGATAGGATAGAGGATAGGATAGGCTAGAGGATAGGATACAGGATTGAATAGGATAGACGATAGGATACGATAGGGGATAGGATAGGATAGAGTATAGGATTGGATAGAGGATTGGATAGGATAGAGGATAGGATACGATAGAGGATAGGATAGGAATGAGTATAGGATTGGATTGAGGATAGGATAGGATTGAGGATAGGGTACAGGATTGGATAGGATAGAGGATAGGATACGATAGAGGATAGGATAGGAATGAGTATAGGATTGGATTGAGGATAGGATAGGATTGAGGATAGGATACAGGATTGGATAGGATAGAGGATAGGATAGGATAGAGCATACGATAGTGGATAGGATAGGATAGAGGATAGGATAGGATAGAGAATAGGATAGGATAGAAGATAGGATAGGATAGAGGATAGGATAGGATAGATGATAGGATAGAGGATTGGATAGGATAGAGGATAGGATACGATAGAAGATAGGATAGGATAGAGTATATTATTGGATTGAGGATAGGATAGGATAGTGGATAGGATAAGATAGAGGATAGGATAGAATAGAGTACAGGATAGGATAGAGGATAAGATAGGATAGAGGATAGGATAGGATAGAGGATAGGATAGGATAGAGGATAGGATAGGATAGAGGGTAGGATAGGATAGAGGATAGGATACAGGATTGGAAAGGATAGACGATAGGATACGATAGGGGATAGGATAGGATAGAGTATAGGATTGGATAGAGGATAGGATAGAGGATTGGATAGGATAGAGGATAGGATACGATAGAGGATAGGATAGGATAGAGGATAGGATAGGATAGAGAATAGGATAGGATAGAGGATAGGTTAGGATTGAGGATAGGATAGGATTGAGGAGAGGATAGGATAGAGGATAGGATAGGATAGAGGATAGGATAGGATAGAGGATAGGATAGGATAGGATAGAGAATAGGATAGGATAGAGAATAGGATAGGATACATGGTATTATAGAGTAGAGGATAGGATAGGGTAGAGGATAGGATATTGGATTGGATAGGATAGAGGATAGGATAGAATAGAGCATACGATAGTGGATAGGATAGGAAAGAGGATAGGATACAGGATTGCATAGGATAGACGATAGGATACGATAGGGGATAGGATAGGATAGAGTAAAGGATTGGATTGAGGATAGGATAGGATAGAGGACAGAATAGGATAGAGAATAGGATAGGATTGAGGATAGGATAGGATAGAGGATAGGATAGGATAGATGATAGGATAGAGGATTGGATAGGATAGAGGATAGGATACGATAGAAGATAGGATAGGATAGAGTATATTATTGGTTTGAGGATAGGATAGGATAGTGGATAGGATAAGATAGAGGATAGGATAGAATAGAGTACAGGATAGGATAGAGGATAAGATAGGATAGAGGATAGGATAGGATAGAGGATAGGATAGGATAGAGGATAGGATAGGATACAGGGTAGGATAGGGTAGAGGATAGGATACAGGATTGGAAAGGATAGACGATAGGATACGATAGGGGATAGGATAGGATAGAGTATAGGATTGGATAGAGGATAGGATAGAGGATTGGATACGATAGAGGATAGGATACGATAGAGGATAGGATAGGATAGAGGATAGGATAGGATAGAGAAAAGGATAGGATAGAGGATAGGTTAGGATTGAGGATAGGATAGGATTGAGGAGAGGATAGGATAGAGGATAGGATAGGATAGAGGATAGGATAGGATAGAGGATAGGATAGGATAGAGGATAGGATAGGACAGGATAGAGAATAGGATAGGATAGAGAATAGGATAGGATACATGGTATTATAGGGTAGAGGATAGGATAGGGTAGAGGATAGGATATTGGATTGGATAGGATAGAGGATAGGATAGAATAGAGCATACGATAGTGGATAGGATAGGATAGAGGATAGGATAGGATAGAGGATAGGATACAGGATTGCATAGGATAGACGATAGGATACGATAGGGGATAGGATAGGATAGAGTATAGGATTGGATTGAGGATAGGATAGGATAGAGGATAGAATAGGATAGAGAATAGGATAGGATTGAGGATAGGATAGGATAGAGGATAGGATAGGATACGATAGAGAATAGGATAGTATACATGGTATTATAGGGTAGAGGATAGGATAGGGTAGAGGATAGGATAGGGGATTGGATAGGATAGAGGATAGGATAGGATAGAGAATAGTATAGGATTGAAGATAGGATAGGATAGAGGATAGGATAGGATAGAGGATGGGATAGATGCTTGGATAGGATAGAGGATAGGATACGATAGAGGATAGGATAGAATAGAGTACAGGATAGGATAGAGGATAAGATAGGATAGAGGATAGGATAGGATAGAGGATAGGATAGGATAGAGGATAGGATAGGCTAGAGGATAGGATACAGGATTGAATAGGATAGACGATAGGATACGATAGGGGATAGGATAGGATAGAGGATAGGATAGGAATGAGTATAGGATTGGATTGAGGATAGGATAGGATTGAGGATAGGATACAGGATTGGATAGGATAGAGGATAGGATAGGATAGAGCATACGATAGTGGATAGGATAGGATAGAGGATAGGATAGGATAGAGGATAGAATAGGATAGAAGATAGGATAGGATAGAGGTTAGGATAGGATAGATGATAGATTAGAGGATTGGATAGGATAGAGGATAGGATACGATAGAAGATAGGATAGGATAGAGTATATTATTGGATTGAGGATAGGATAGGATAGTGGATAGGATCAGATAGAGGATAGGATAGAATAGAGTACAGCATAGGATAGAGGATAAGATAGGATAGAGGATAGGATAGGATAGAGGATAGGATAGGATAGAGGATAGGATAGGATAGAGTGTAGGATAGGATAGAGGATAGGATACAGGATTGGAAAGGATAGACGATAGGATACGTTAGGGGATAGGATAGGATAGAGTATAGGATTGGATAGAGGATAGGATAGAGGATTGGATAGGATAGAGGATAGGATACGATAGAGGATAGGATAGGATAGAGGATAGGATAGGATAGAGAATAGGATAGGATAGAGAATAGGATAGGATACATGGTATTATAGGGTAGAGGATAGGATAGGATAGAGGATAGGATACAGGATTGCATAGGATAGACGATAGGATACGATAGGGGATAGGATAGGATAGAGTATAGGATTGGATTGAGGATAGGATAGGATAGAGGATAGAATGGGATAGAGAATAGGATAGGATAGAGGATAGGATAGGATTGAGGATAGGATAGAGGATTGGATAGGATAGAGGATAGGATACGATAGAGGATAGGATAGGATAGAGTATATTATTGGATTGAGGATAGGATAGGATAGTGGATAGGATAAGATAGAGGATAGGATAGAATAGAGTACAGGATAGGATAGAGGATAAGATAGGATAGAGGATAGGATAGGATAGAGGATAGGATAGGATAGAGGATAGGATAGGATAGAGGGTAGGATAGGATAGAGGATAGAATACAGGATTGGATAGGATAGACGATGGGATACGATAGGGGATAGGATAGGTTAGAGTATAGGATTGGATAGAGGATAGGATAGAGGATTGGATAGGATAGAGGATAGGATACGATAGAGGATAGGATAGGATAGAGGATAGGATAGGATAGAGAATAGGATAGGATAGAGGATAGGTTAGGATTGAGGATAGGATAGGATTGAGGAGAGGATAGGATAGAGGATAGGATACGATAGAGGATAGGATAGGATAGAGGATAGGATAGGATAGAGGATAGGATAGGATAGAGGATAGGATACTATTGAGGATAGGATAGGATAGAGTATATTATTGGATTGAGGATAGGATAGGATAGTGGATAGGATAAGATAAAGGATAGGATAGAATAGAGTACAGGATAGGATAAGAGGATAAGATAGGATAGAGGATAGGATAGGATAGAGGATAGGATAGGCTAGAGGATAGGATACAGGATTGGATAGGATAGACGATAGGATACGATAGGGGATAGGATAGGATAGAGGATAGGATAGGATAGAGGATAGGATAGGATAGGATAGAGAATAGGATAGGATAGAGAATTGGATGGGATACATGGTATTATAGGGTAGAGGATAGGATAGGGTAGAGGATAGGATAGGATAGGATAGAGAATAGGATAGGATAGAGAATAGGATAGGATACATGGTATTATAGGGTAGAGGATAGCATAGGGTAGAAGATAGGATATTGGATTGGATAGGATAGAGGATAGGATAGAATAGAGCATACGATAGTGGATAGGATAGGATAGAGGATAGGATAGGATAGAGGATAGGATACAGGATTGCATAGGATAGACGATAGGATACGATAGGGGATAGGATAGGATAGAGTATAGGATTGGATTGAGGATAGGATAGGATAGAGGATAGAATAGGATAGAGAATAGGATAGGATAGAAGATAGGATAGGATAGAGGATAGGATAGGATAGATGATAGGATAGAGGATTTTATAGGATAGAGGATAGGATACGATAGAAGATAGGATAGGATAGAGTATATTATTGGATTGAGGATAGGATAGGATAGTGGATAGGATAAGATAGAGGATAGGATAGAATAGAGTACAGGATAGGATAGAGGATAAGATAGGATAGAGGATAGGATAGGATAGAGGATAGGATAGGATAGAGGATAGGATAGGATAGAGGGTAGGATAGGATAGAGGATAGGATACAGGATTGGAAAGGATAGACGATAGGATACGATAGGGGATAGGATAGGATAGAGTATAGGATTGGATAGAGGATAGGATAGAGGATTGGATACGATAGAGGATAGGATAGGATAGAGGATAGGATAGGATAGAGAAAAGGATAGGATAGAGGATAGGTTAGGATTGAGGATAGGATAGGATTGAGGAGAGGATAGGATAGAGGATAGGATAGGATAGAGGATAGGATAGGATAGAGGATAGGATAGGATAGAGGATAGGATAGGACAGGATAGAGAATAGGATAGGATAGAGAATAGGATAGGATACATGGTATTATAGGGTAGAGGATAGGATAGGGTAGAGGATAGGATATTGGATTGGATAGGATAGAGGATAGGATAGAATAGAGCATACGATAGTGGATAGGATAGGATAGAGGATAGGATTGGATAGAGGATAGGATACAGGATTGCATAGGATAGACGATAGGATACGATAGGGGATAGGATAGGATAGAGTATAGGATTGGATTGAGGATAGGATAGGATAGAGGATAGAATAGGATAGAGAATAGGATAGGATTGAGGATAGGATAGGATAGAGGATAGGATAGGATAGAGGATAGGATAGGATAGAGGATAGGATAGATGATAGGATAGAGGATAGGATAGGATAGGATAGGATAGGATAGAGGATAGGATAGGATAGAGTACAGGATAGGATAGAGGATAAGATAGGATAGAGGATAGGATAGGATAGAGGATAGGATAGGATAGAGGATAGGATAGGATAGAGGGTAGGATAGGATAGAGGATAGGCTACAGGATGGGTAGGATAGACGATAGGATACGATAGGGGATAGGATAGGTTAGAGTATAGGATTGGATAGAGGATAGGATAGAGGATTGGATAGGATAGAGGATAGGATACGATAGAGGATAGGATAGGATAGAGGATAGGATAGGATAGAGAATAGGATAGGATAGAGGATAGGTTAGGATTGAGGATAGGATAGGATTGAGGAGAGGATAGGATAGAGGATAGGATAGGATAGAGGATAGGATAGGATAGAGGATAGGATAGGATAGAGGATAGGATAGGATAGGATAGAGAATAGGATAGGATAGAGAATAGGATAGGATACATGGTATTATAGGGTAGAGGATAGGATAGGGTAGAGGATAGGATATTGGATTGGATAGGATAGAGTATAGGATAGAATAGAGGGTAGGATAGGATAGAGGATAGGATACAGGATTGGAAAGGATAGACGATAGGATACGATAGGGGATACGATAGGATAGAGTATAGGATTGGATAGAGGATAGGATGGAGGATTGGATAGGATACAGGATAGGATACGATAGAGGATAGGATAGGATAGAGGATAGGATAGGATAGAGAAAAGGATAGGATAGAGGATAGGTTAGGATTGAGGATAGGATAGGATTGAGGAGAGGATAGGATAGAGGATAGGATAGGATAGAGGATAGGATAGGATAGAGGATAGGATAGGATAGAGGATAGGATAGGATAGAGGATAGGATAGGATAGGATAGAGAATAGGATAGGATAGAGAATAGGATAGGATACATGGTATTATAGGGTAGAGGATAGGATAGGGTAGAGCATACGATAGTGGATAGGATAGGATAGAGGATAGGATAGGATAGAGGATAGGATACAGGATTGCATAGGATAGACGATAGGATACGATAGGGGATAGGATAGGATAGAGTATAGGATTGGATTGAGGATAGGATAGGATAGAGGATAGAATAGGATAGAGAATAGGATAGGATTGAGGATAGGATAGGATAGAGGATAGGATAGGATACGATAGAGAATAGGATAGTATACATGGTATTATAGGGTAGAGGATAGGATAGGGTAGAGGATAGGATAGGGGATTGGATAGGATAGAGGATAGGATAGGATAGAGAATAGTATAGGATTGAAGATAGGATAGGATAGAGGATAGGATAGGATAGAGGATGGGATAGATGATTGGATAGGATAGAGGATAGGATACGATAGAGGATAGGATAGAATAGAGTACAGGATAGGATAGAGGATAAGATAGGATAGAGGATAGGATAGGATAGAGGATAGGATAGGATAGAGGATAGGATAGGCTAGAGGATAGGATACAGGATTGAATAGGATAGACGATAGGATACGATAGGGGATAGGATAGGATAGAGGATAGGATAGGAATGAGTATAGGATTGGATTGAGGATAGGATAGGATTGAGGATAGGATACAGGATTGGATAGGATAGAGGATAGGATAGGATAGAGCATACGATAGTGGATAGGATAGGATAGAGGATAGGATAGGATAGAGGATAGAATAGGATAGAAGATAGGATAGGATAGAGGTTAGGATAGGATAGATGATAGATTAGAGGATTGGATAGGATAGAGGATAGGATACGATAGAAGATAGGATAGGATAGAGTATATTATTGGATTGAGGATAGGATAGGATAGTGGATAGGATCAGATAGAGGATAGGATAGAATAGAGTACAGCATAGGATAGAGGATAAGATAGGATAGAGGATAGGATAGGATAGAGGATAGGATAGGATAGAGGATAGGATAGGATAGAGTGTAGGATAGGATAGAGGATAGGATACAGGATTGGAAAGGATAGACGATAGGATACGTTAGGGGATAGGATAGGATAGAGTATAGGATTGGATAGAGGATAGGATAGAGGATTGGATAGGATAGAGGATAGGATACGATAGAGGATAGGATAGGATAGAGGATAGGATAGGATAGAGAATAGGATAGGATAGAGAATAGGATAGGATACATGGTATTATAGGGTAGAGGATAGGATAGGATAGAGGATAGGATACAGGATTGCATAGGATAGACGATAGGATACGATAGGGGATAGGATAGGATAGAGTATAGGATTGGATTGAGGATAGGATAGGATAGAGGATAGAATGGGATAGAGAATAGGATAGGATAGAGGATAGGATAGGATTGAGGATAGGATAGAGGAATTGGATAGGATAGAGGATAGGATACGATAGAGGATAGGATAGGATAGAGTATATTATTGGATTGAGGATAGGATAGGATAGTGGATAGGATAAGATAGAGGATAGGATAGAATAGAGTACAGGATAGGATAGAGGATAAGATAGGATAGAGGATAGGATAGGATAGAGGATAGGATAGGATAGAGGATAGGATAGGATAGAGGGTAGGATAGGATAGAGGATAGAATACAGGATTGGATAGGATAGACGATGGGATACGATAGGGGATAGGATAGGTTAGAGTATAGGATTGGATAGAGGATAGGATAGAGGATTGGATAGGATAGAGGATAGGATACGATAGAGGATAGGATAGGATAGAGGATAGGATAGGATAGAGAATAGGATAGGATAGAGGATAGGTTAGGATTGAGGATAGGATAGGATTGAGGAGAGGATAGGATAGAGGATAGGATACGATAGAGGATAGGATAGGATAGAGGATAGGATAGGATAGAGGATAGGATAGGATAGAGGATAGGATACGATTGAGGATAGGATAGGATAGAGTATATTATTGGATTGAGGATAGGATAGGATAGTGGATATGATAAGATAAAGGATAGGATAGAATAGAGTACAGGATAGGATAAGAGGATAAGATAGGATAGAGGATAGGATAGGATAGAGGATAGGATAGGCTAGAGGATAGGATACAGGATTGGATAGGATAGACGATAGGATACGATAGGGGATAGGATAGGATAGAGGATAGGATAGGATAGAGGATAGGATAGGATAGGATAGAGAATAGGATAGGATAGAGAATTGGATAGGATACATGGTATTATAGGGTAGAGGATAGGATAGGGTAGAGGATAGGATAGGATAGGATAGAGAATAGGATAGGATAGAGAATAGGATAGGATACATGGTATTATAGGGTAGAGGATAGGATAGGGTAGAAGATAGGATATTGGATTGGATAGGATAGAGGATAGGATAGAATAGAGCATACGATAGTGGATAGGATAGGATAGAGGATAGGGTAGGATAGAGGATAGGATACAGGATTGCATAGGATAGACGATAGGATACGATAGGGGATAGGATAGGATAGAGTATAGGATTGGATTGAGGATAGGATAGGATAGAGGATAGAATAGGATAGAGAATAGGATAGGATAGAAGATAGGATAGGATAGAGGATAGGATAGGATAGATGATAGGATAGAGGATTTTATAGGATAGAGGATAGGATACGATAGAAGATAGGATAGGATAGAGTATATTATTGGATTGAGGATAGGATAGGATAGTGGATAGGATAAGATAGAGGATAGGATAGAATAGAGTACAGGATAGGATAGAGGATAAGATAGGATAGAGGATAGGATAGGATAGAGGATAGGATAGGATAGAGGATAGGATAGGATAGAGGGTAGGATAGGATAGAGGATAGGATACAGGATTGGAAAGGATAGACGATAGGATACGATAGGGGATAGGATAGGATAGAGTATAGGATTGGATAGAGGATAGGATAGAGGATTGGATACGATAGAGGATAGGATAGGATAGAGGATAGGATAGGATAGAGAAAAGGATAGGATAGAGGATAGGTTAGGATTGAGGATAGGATAGGATTGAGGAGAGGATAGGATAGAGGATAGGATAGGATAGAGGATAGGATAGGATAGAGGATAGGATAGGATAGAGGATAGGATAGGACAGGATAGAGAATAGGATAGGATAGAGAATAGGATAGGATACATGGTATTATAGGGTAGAGGATAGGATAGGGTAGAGGATAGGATATTGGATTGGATAGGATAGAGGATAGGATAGAATAGAGCATACGATAGTGGATAGGATAGGATAGAGGATAGGATAGGATAGAGGATAGGATACAGGATTGCATAGGATAGACGATAGGATACGATAGGGGATAGGATAGGATAGAGTATAGGATTGGATTGAGGATAGGATAGGATAGAGGATAGAATAGGATAGAGAATAGGATAGGATTGAGGATAGGATAGGATAGAGGATAGGATAGTATAGAGGATAGGATAGGATAGAGGATAGGATAGATGATAGGATAGAGGATAGGATAGGATAGGATAGGATAGGATAGAGGATAGGATAGGATAGAGTACAGGATAGGATAGAGGATAAGATAGGATAGAGGATAGGATAGGATAGAGGATAGGATAGGATAGAGGATAGGATAGGATAGAGGGTAGGATAGGATAGAGGATATGCTACAGGATGGGTAGGATAGACGATAGGATACGATAGGGGATAGGATAGGTTAGAGTATAGGATTGGATAGAGGATAGGATAGAGGATTGGATAGGATAGAGGATAGGATACGATAGAGGATAGGATAGGATAGAGGATAGGATAGGATAGAGAATAGGATAGGATAGAGGATAGGTTAGGATTGAGGATAGGATAGGATTGAGGAGAGGATAGGATAGAGGATAGGATAGGATAGAGGATAGGATAGGATAGAGGATAGGATAGGATAGAGGATAGGATAGGATAGGATAGAGAATAGGATAGGATAGAGAATAGGATAGGATACATGGTATTATAGGGTAGAGGATAGGATAGGGTAGAGGATAGGATATTGGATTGGATAGGATAGAGTATAGGATAGAATAGAGGGTAGGATAGGATAGAGGATAGGATACAGGATTGGAAAGGATAGACGATAGGATACGATAGGGGATACGATAGGATAGAGTATAGGATTGGATAGAGGATAGGATGGAGGATTGGATAGGATACAGGATAGGATACGATAGAGGATAGGATAGGATAGAGGATAGGATAGGATAGAGAAAAGGATAGGATAGAGGATAGGTTAGGATTGAGGATAGGATAGGATTGAGGAGAGGATAGGATAGAGGATAGGATAGGATAGAGGATAGGATAGGATAGAGGATAGGATAGGATAGAGGATAGGATAGGATAGGATAGGATAGAGAATAGGATAGGATAGAGAATAGGATAGGATACATGGTATTATAGGGTAGAGGATAGGATAGGGTAGAGCATACGATAGTGGATAGGATAGGATAGAGGATAGGATAGGATAGAGGATAGGATACAGGATTGCATAGGATAGACGATAGGATACGATAGGGGATAGGATAGGATAGAGTATAGGATTGGATTGAGGATAGGATAGGATAGAGGATAGAATAGGATAGAGAATAGGATAGGATTGAGGATAGGATAGGATAGAGGATAGGATAGGATACGATAGAGAATAGGATAGTATACATGGTATTATAGGGTAGAGGATAGGATAGGGTAGAGGATAGGATAGGGGATTGGATAGGATAGAGGATAGGATAGGATAGAGAATAGTATAGGATTGAAGATAGGATAGGATAGAGGATAGGATAGGATAGAGGATAGGATAGGATAGAGGATAGGATAGGATAGAGGATAGGATAGGATAGGATAGAGAATAGGATAGGATAGAGAATAGGATAGGATACATGGTATTATAGGGTAGAGGATAGGATAGGGTAGAGCATACGATAGTGGATAGGATAGGATAGAGGATAGGATAGGATAGAGGATAGGATACAGGATTGCATAGGATAGACGATAGGATACGATAGGGGATAGGATAGGATAGAGTATAGGATTGGATTGAGGATAGGATAGGATAGAGGATAGAATAGGATAGAGAATAGGATAGGATTGAGGATAGGATAGGATAGAGGATAGGATAGGATACGATAGAGAATAGGATACTATACATGGTATTATAGGGTAGAGGATAGGATAGGGTAGAGGATAGGATAGGGGATTGGATAGGATAGAGGATAGGATAGGATAGAGAATAGTATAGGATTGAAGATAGGATAGGATAGAGGATAGGATAGGATAGAGGATGGGATAGATGATTGGATAGGATAGAGGATAGGATACGATAGAGGATAGGATAGAATAGAGTACAGGATAGGATAGAGGATAAGATAGGATAGAGGATAGGATAGGATAGAGGATAGGATAGGATAGAGGATAGGATAGGCTAGAGGATAGGATACAGGATTGAATAGGATAGACGATAGGATACGATAGGGGATAGGATAGGATAGAGGATAGGATAGGAATGAGTATAGGATTGGATTGAGGATAGGATAGGATTGAGGATAGGATACAGGATTGGATAGGATAGAGGATAGGATAGGATAGAGCATACGATAGTGGATAGGATAGGATAGAGGATAGGATAGGATAGAGGATAGAATAGGATAGAAGATAGGATAGGATAGAGGTTAGGATAGGATAGATGATAGATTAGAGGATTGGATAGGATAGAGGATAGGATACGATAGAAGATAGGATAGGATAGAGTATATTATTGGATTGAGGATAGGATAGGATAGTGGATAGGATCAGATAGAGGATAGGATAGAATAGAGTACAGCATAGGATAGAGGATAAGATAGGATAGAGGATAGGATAGGATAGAGGATAGGATAGGATAGAGGATAGGATAGGATAGAGTGTAGGATAGGATAGAGGATAGGATACAGGATTGGAAAGGATAGACGATAGGATACGTTAGGGGATAGGATAGGATAGAGTATAGGATTGGATAGAGGATAGGATAGAGGATTGGATAGGATAGAGGATAGGATACGATAGAGGATAGGATAGGGTAGAGGATAGGATAGGATAGAGAATAGGATAGGATAGAGAATAGGATAGGATACATGGTATTATAGGGTAGAGGATAGGATAGGATAGAGGATAGGATACAGGATTGCATAGGATAGACGATAGGATACGATAGGGGATAGGATAGGATAGAGTATAGGATTGGATTGAGGATAGGATAGGATAGAGGATAGAATGGGATAGAGAATAGGATAGGATAGAGGATAGGATAGGATTGAGGATAGGATAGAGGATTGGATAGGATAGAGGATA
Source organism: Halictus rubicundus (assembly GCF_050948215.1). Classification (NCBI taxonomy): domain Eukaryota; kingdom Metazoa; phylum Arthropoda; class Insecta; order Hymenoptera; family Halictidae; genus Halictus; species Halictus rubicundus. The sequence continues at coordinate 264,516 of NW_027488703.1, forward strand.
GGATAGGATAGAGGGTAGGATAGGATAGAGGATAGAATACAGGATTGGATAGGATAGACGATGGGATACGATAGGGGATAGGATAGGTTAGAGTATAGGATTGGATAGAGGATAGGATAGAGGATTGGATAGGATAGAGGATAGGATACGATAGAGGATAGGATAGGATAGAGGATAGGATAGGATAGAGAATAGGATAGGATAGAGGATAGGTTAGGATTGCGGATAGGATAGGATTGAGGAGAGGATAGGATAGAGGATAGGATACGATAGAGGATAGGATAGGATAGAGGATAGGATAGGATAGAGGATAGGATAGGATAGAGGATAGGATAGGATAGAGGATAGGATAGGATAGAGGGTAGGATAGGATAGAGGATAGGATACAGGATTGGAAAGGATAGACGATAGGATACGATAGGGGATAGGATAGAGTATAGGATTGGATAGAGGATAGGATAGAGGATTGGATAGGATAGAGGATAGGATACGATAGAGGATAGGATATGATAGAGGATAGGATAGGATAGAGAAAAGGATAGGATAGAGGATAGGTTAGGATTGAGGATAGGATAGGATTGAGGAGAGGATAGGATAGAGGATAGGATAGGATAGAGGATAGGATAGGATAGAGGATAGGATAGGGTAGAGGATAGGATAGGATTGAGGAGAGGATAGGATAGAGGATAGGATAGGATAGAGGATAGGATAGAATAGAGCATACGATAGTGGATAGGATAGGATAGAGGATAGGATAGAGGATAGGATAGGATAGAGGATAGGATAGATGATAGGACAGAGGATAGGATAGGATAGGATAGAGGATAGGATAGGATAGAGTACAGGATAGGATAGACAATAAGATAGGATAGAGGATAGGATAGGATAGAGGATAGGATAGGATAGAGGATAGGATAGGATAGAGGGTAGGATAGGATAGAGGATAGGATACAGGATGGGTAGGATAGACGATAGGATACGATAGGGGATAGGATAGGTTAGAGTATAGGATTGGATAGAGGATAGGATAGAGGATTGGATAGGATAGAGGATAGGATACGATAGAGGATAGGATAGGATAGAGGATAGGATAGGATAGAGAATAGGATAGGATAGAGGATAGGTTAGGATTGAGGATAGGATAGGATTGAGGAGAGGATAGGATAGAGGATAGGATAGGATAGAGGATAGGATAGGATAGAGGATAGGATAGGATAGAGGATAGGATAGGATAGGATAGAGAATAGGATAGGATAGAGAATAGGATAGGATACATGGTATTATAGGGTAGAGGATAGGATAGGGTAGAGGATAGGATATTGGATTGGATAGGATAGACGATAGGATAGAATAGAGCATACGATAGTGGATAGGATAGGATAGAGGATAGGATAGGATGCAGAATAGTATAGGATTGAAGATAGGATAGGATAGAGGATAGGATAGGATAGAGGATAGGATTGAGGATTGGATAGGATAGAGGATAGGATACGATTGAGGATAGGATAGGATAGAGTATATTATTGGATTGAGGATAGGATAGGATAGTGGATAGGATAAGATAAAGGATAGGATAGAATAGAGTACAGGATAGGATAGAGGATAAGATAGGATAGAGGATAGGATAGGATAGAGGATAGGATAGGCTAGAGGATAGGATACAGGATTGGATAGGATAGACGATAGGATAGGATAGAGGATAGGATAGGAATGAGTATAGGATTGGATTGAGGATAGGATAGGATTGAGGATAGGATACAGGATTGGATAGGATAGAGGATAGGATAGGATAGAGCATACGATAGTGGATAGGATAGGATAGAGGATAGGATATGATAGAGGATGGGATACGATAGAAGATAGGATAGGATAGAGTATATAATTGGATTGAGGATAGGATAGGATAGTGGATAGGATAAGATAGAGGATAGGATAGAATAGAGTACAGGATAGGATAGAGGATAAGATAGGATAGAGGATAGGATAGGATAGAGGATAGGATACGATAGAGGATAGGATAGGATAGAGGATAGGATAGGATAGAGGATAGGATAGGATAGAGGATAGGATACGATTGAGGATAGGATAGGATAGAGTATATTATTGGATTGAGGATAGGATAGGATAGTGGATATGATAAGATAAAGGATAGGATAGAATAGAGTACAGGATAGGATAAGAGGATAAGATAGGATAGAGGATAGGATAGGATAGAGGATAGGATAGGCTAGAGGATAGGATACAGGATTGGATAGGATAGACGATAGGATACGATAGGGGATAGGATAGGATAGAGGATAGGATAGGATAGAGGATAGGATAGGATAGGATAGAGAATAGGATAGGATAGAGAATTGGATAGGATACATGGTATTATAGGGTAGAGGATAGGATAGGGTAGAGGATAGGATAGGATAGGATAGAGAATAGGATAGGATAGAGAATAGGATAGGATACATGGTATTATAGGGTAGAGGATAGGATAGGGTAGAAGATAGGATATTGGATTGGATAGGATAGAGGATAGGATAGAATAGAGCATACGATAGTGGATAGGATAGGATAGAGGATAGGGTAGGATAGAGGATAGGATACAGGATTGCATAGGATAGACGATAGGATACGATAGGGGATAGGATAGGATAGAGTATAGGATTGGATTGAGGATAGGATAGGATAGAGGATAGAATAGGATAGAGAATAGGATAGGATAGAAGATAGGATAGGATAGAGGATAGGATAGGATAGATGATAGGATAGAGGATTTTATAGGATAGAGGATAGGATACGATAGAAGATAGGATAGGATAGAGTATATTATTGGATTGAGGATAGGATAGGATAGTGGATAGGATAAGATAGAGGATAGGATAGAATAGAGTACAGGATAGGATAGAGGATAAGATAGGATAGAGGATAGGATAGGATAGAGGATAGGATAGGATAGAGGATAGGATAGGATAGAGGGTAGGATAGGATAGAGGATAGGATACAGGATTGGAAAGGATAGACGATAGGATACGATAGGGGATAGGATAGGATAGAGTATAGGATTGGATAGAGGATAGGATAGAGGATTGGATACGATAGAGGATAGGATAGGATAGAGGATAGGATAGGATAGAGAAAAGGATAGGATAGAGGATAGGTTAGGATTGAGGATAGGATAGGATTGAGGAGAGGATAGGATAGAGGATAGGATAGGATAGAGGATAGGATAGGATAGAGGATAGGATAGGATAGAGGATAGGATAGGACAGGATAGAGAATAGGATAGGATAGAGAATAGGATAGGATACATGGTATTATAGGGTAGAGGATAGGATAGGGTAGAGGATAGGATATTGGATTGGATAGGATAGAGGATAGGATAGAATAGAGCATACGATAGTGGATAGGATAGGATAGAGGATAGGATAGGATAGAGGATAGGATACAGGATTGCATAGGATAGACGATAGGATACGATAGGGGATAGGATAGGATAGAGTATAGGATTGGATTGAGGATAGGATAGGATAGAGGATAGAATAGGATAGAGAATAGGATAGGATTGAGGATAGGATAGGATAGAGGATAGGATAGTATAGAGGATAGGATAGGATAGAGGATAGGATAGATGATAGGATAGAGGATAGGATAGGATAGGATAGGATAGGATAGAGGATAGGATAGGATAGAGTACAGGATAGGATAGAGGATAAGATAGGATAGAGGATAGGATAGGATAGAGGATAGGATAGGATAGAGGATAGGATAGGATAGAGGGTAGGATAGGATAGAGGATATGCTACAGGATGGGTAGGATAGACGATAGGATACGATAGGGGATAGGATAGGTTAGAGTATAGGATTGGATAGAGGATAGGATAGAGGATTGGATAGGATAGAGGATAGGATACGATAGAGGATAGGATAGGATAGAGGATAGGATAGGATAGAGAATAGGATAGGATAGAGGATAGGTTAGGATTGAGGATAGGATAGGATTGAGGAGAGGATAGGATAGAGGATAGGATAGGATAGAGGATAGGATAGGATAGAGGATAGGATAGGATAGAGGATAGGATAGGATAGGATAGAGAATAGGATAGGATAGAGAATAGGATAGGATACATGGTATTATAGGGTAGAGGATAGGATAGGGTAGAGGATAGGATATTGGATTGGATAGGATAGAGTATAGGATAGAATAGAGGGTAGGATAGGATAGAGGATAGGATACAGGATTGGAAAGGATAGACGATAGGATACGATAGGGGATACGATAGGATAGAGTATAGGATTGGATAGAGGATAGGATGGAGGATTGGATAGGATACAGGATAGGATACGATAGAGGATAGGATAGGATAGAGGATAGGATAGGATAGAGAAAAGGATAGGATAGAGGATAGGTTAGGATTGAGGATAGGATAGGATTGAGGAGAGGATAGGATAGAGGATAGGATAGGATAGAGGATAGGATAGGATAGAGGATAGGATAGGATAGAGGATAGGATAGGATAGGATAGGATAGAGAATAGGATAGGATAGAGAATAGGATAGGATACATGGTATTATAGGGTAGAGGATAGGATAGGGTAGAGCATACGATAGTGGATAGGATAGGATAGAGGATAGGATAGGATAGAGGATAGGATACAGGATTGCATAGGATAGACGATAGGATACGATAGGGGATAGGATAGGATAGAGTATAGGATTGGATTGAGGATAGGATAGGATAGAGGATAGAATAGGATAGAGAATAGGATAGGATTGAGGATAGGATAGGATAGAGGATAGGATAGGATACGATAGAGAATAGGATAGTATACATGGTATTATAGGGTAGAGGATAGGATAGGGTAGAGGATAGGATAGGGGATTGGATAGGATAGAGGATAGGATAGGATAGAGAATAGTATAGGATTGAAGATAGGATAGGATAGAGGATAGGATAGGATAGAGGATAGGATAGGATAGAGGATAGGATAGGATAGAGGATAGGATAGGATAGGATAGAGAATAGGATAGGATAGAGAATAGGATAGGATACATGGTATTATAGGGTAGAGGATAGGATAGGGTAGAGCATACGATAGTGGATAGGATAGGATAGAGGATAGGATAGGATAGAGGATAGGATACAGGATTGCATAGGATAGACGATAGGATACGATAGGGGATAGGATAGGATAGAGTATAGGATTGGATTGAGGATAGGATAGGATAGAGGATAGAATAGGATAGAGAATAGGATAGGATTGAGGATAGGATAGGATAGAGGATAGGATAGGATACGATAGAGAATAGGATACTATACATGGTATTATAGGGTAGAGGATAGGATAGGGTAGAGGATAGGATAGGGGATTGGATAGGATAGAGGATAGGATAGGATAGAGAATAGTATAGGATTGAAGATAGGATAGGATAGAGGATAGGATAGGATAGAGGATGGGATAGATGATTGGATAGGATAGAGGATAGGATACGATAGAGGATAGGATAGAATAGAGTACAGGATAGGATAGAGGATAAGATAGGATAGAGGATAGGATAGGATAGAGGATAGGATAGGATAGAGGATAGGATAGGCTAGAGGATAGGATACAGGATTGAATAGGATAGACGATAGGATACGATAGGGGATAGGATAGGATAGAGGATAGGATAGGAATGAGTATAGGATTGGATTGAGGATAGGATAGGATTGAGGATAGGATACAGGATTGGATAGGATAGAGGATAGGATAGGATAGAGCATACGATAGTGGATAGGATAGGATAGAGGATAGGATAGGATAGAGGATAGAATAGGATAGAAGATAGGATAGGATAGAGGTTAGGATAGGATAGATGATAGATTAGAGGATTGGATAGGATAGAGGATAGGATACGATAGAAGATAGGATAGGATAGAGTATATTATTGGATTGAGGATAGGATAGGATAGTGGATAGGATCAGATAGAGGATAGGATAGAATAGAGTACAGCATAGGATAGAGGATAAGATAGGATAGAGGATAGGATAGGATAGAGGATAGGATAGGATAGAGGATAGGATAGGATAGAGTGTAGGATAGGATAGAGGATAGGATACAGGATTGGAAAGGATAGACGATAGGATACGTTAGGGGATAGGATAGGATAGAGTATAGGATTGGATAGAGGATAGGATAGAGGATTGGATAGGATAGAGGATAGGATACGATAGAGGATAGGATAGGGTAGAGGATAGGATAGGATAGAGAATAGGATAGGATAGAGAATAGGATAGGATACATGGTATTATAGGGTAGAGGATAGGATAGGATAGAGGATAGGATACAGGATTGCATAGGATAGACGATAGGATACGATAGGGGATAGGATAGGATAGAGTATAGGATTGGATTGAGGATAGGATAGGATAGAGGATAGAATGGGATAGAGAATAGGATAGGATAGAGGATAGGATAGGATTGAGGATAGGATAGAGGATTGGATAGGATAGAGGATAGGATAGGATAGAGGGTAGGATAGGATAGAGGATAGAATACAGGATTGGATAGGATAGACGATGGGATACGATAGGGGATAGGATAGGTTAGAGTATAGGATTGGATAGAGGATAGGATAGAGGATTGGATAGGATAGAGGATAGGATACGATAGAGGATAGGATAGGATAGAGGATAGGATAGGATAGAGAATAGGATAGGATAGAGGATAGGTTAGGATTGCGGATAGGATAGGATTGAGGAGAGGATAGGATAGAGGATAGGATACGATAGAGGATAGGATAGGATAGAGGATAGGATAGGATAGAGGATAGGATAGGATAGAGGATAGGATAGGATAGAGGATAGGATAGGATAGAGGGTAGGATAGGATAGAGGATAGGATACAGGATTGGAAAGGATAGACGATAGGATACGATAGGGGATAGGATAGAGTATAGGATTGGATAGAGGATAGGATAGAGGATTGGATAGGATAGAGGATAGGATACGATAGAGGATAGGATATGATAGAGGATAGGATAGGATAGAGAAAAGGATAGGATAGAGGATAGGTTAGGATTGAGGATAGGATAGGATTGAGGAGAGGATAGGATAGAGGATAGGATAGGATAGAGGATAGGATAGGATAGAGGATAGGATAGGGTAGAGGATAGGATAGGATTGAGGAGAGGATAGGATAGAGGATAGGATAGGATAGAGGATAGGATAGAATAGAGCATACGATAGTGGATAGGATAGGATAGAGGATAGGATACAGGATTGCATAGGATAGACGATAGGATACGATAGGGGATAGGATAGGATAGAGTATAGGATTGGATTGAGGATAGGATAGGATAGAGGATAGAATAGGATAGAGAATAGGATAGGATTGAGGATAGGATAGGATAGAGGATAGGATAGGATAGAGGATAGGATAGGATAGAGGATAGGATAGGATAGAGGATAGGATAGATGATAGGACAGAGGATAGGATAGGATAGGATAGAGGATAGGATAGGATAGAGTACAGGATAGGATAGACAATAAGATAGGATAGAGGATAGGATAGGATAGAGGATAGGATAGGATAGAGGATAGGATAGGATAGAGGGTAGGATAGGATAGAGGATAGGATACAGGATGGGTAGGATAGACGATAGGATACGATAGGGGATAGGATAGGTTAGAGTATAGGATTGGATAGAGGATAGGATAGAGGATTGGATAGGATAGAGGATAGGATACGATAGAGGATAGGATAGGATAGAGGATAGGATAGGATAGAGAATAGGATAGGATAGAGGATAGGTTAGGATTGAGGATAGGATAGGATTGAGGAGAGGATAGGATAGAGGATAGGATAGGATAGAGGATAGGATAGGATAGAGGATAGGATAGGATAGAGGATAGGATAGGATAGGATAGAGAATAGGATAGGATAGAGAATAGGATAGGATACATGGTATTATAGGGTAGAGGATAGGATAGGGTAGAGGATAGGATAGAGAATAGGATAGGATACATGGTATTATAGGGTAGAGCATACGATAGTGGATAGGATAGGATAGAGGATAGGATAGGATGCAGAATAGTATAGGATTGAAGATAGGATAGGATAGAGGATAGGATAGGATAGAGGATAGGATTGAGGATTGGATAGGATAGAGGATAGGATACGATTGAGGATAGGATAGGATAGAGTATATTATTGGATTGAGGATAGGATAGGATAGTGGATAGGATAAGATAAAGGATAGGATAGAATAGAGTACAGGATAGGATAGAGGATAAGATAGGATAGAGGATAGGATAGGATAGAGGATAGGATAGGCTAGAGGATAGGATACAGGATTGGATAGGATAGACGATAGGATAGGATAGAGGATAGGATAGGAATGAGTATAGGATTGGATTGAGGATAGGATAGGATTGAGGATAGGATACAGGATTGGATAGGATAGAGGATAGGATAGGATAGAGCATACGATAGTGGAAAGGATAGGATAGAGGATAGGATATGATAGAGGATGGGATACGATAGAAGATAGGATAGGATAGAGTATATAATTGGATTGAGGATAGGATAGGATAGTGGATAGGATAAGATAGAGGATAGGATAGAATAGAGTACAGGATAGGATAGAGGATAAGATAGGATAGAGGATAGGATAGGATAGAGGATAGGATAGGATAGAGGATAGGATAGGATAGAGGGTAGGATAGGATAGAGGATAGGATACAGGATTGGAAAGGATAGACGATAGGATACGATAGGGGATAGGATAGGATAGAGTATAGGATAGGATAGGATAGGATAGAGGATAGGATAGGATAGAGGATAGGATAGGATAGGATAGAGAATAGGATAGGATAGAGAATAGGATAGGATAGAGAATAGGATAGGATAGAGAATAGGATAGGATACATGGTATTATAGGGTAGAGGATAGGATAGGGTAGAGGATAGGATATTGGATTGGATAGGGTAGAGGATAGGATATTGGATTGGATAGGATAGAGGATGGGATAGAATAGAGCATACGATAGTGGATAGGATAGGATAGAGGATAGGATAGGATAGAGGATAGGATAGGATAGAGGATAGGATAGGATAGAGGGTAGGATAGGATAGAGGATAGGATACAGGATTGGAAAGGATAGACGATAGGATACGATAGGGGATTGGATAGGATAGAGGATAGGATACAATAGAGCATACGATAGTGGATAGGATAGGATAGAGGATAGGATAGGATAGAGGATAGGATAGGATAGATAGGATAGGATAGAGGATAGGATAGGATAGTGGGTAGGATAGGATAGAGGATAGGATACAGGATTGGAAAGGATAAACGATAGGATACGATAGGGGATAGGATAGGATAGAGTATAGGATTGGATAGAGGATAGGATAGAGGATTGGATAGGATAGAGGATAGGATACGATAGAGGATAGGATATGATACATGGTATTATAGGGTAGAGGATAGGATAGGGTAGAGGATAGGATATTGGATTGGATAGGATAGAGGATAGGATAGAATAGAGCATACGATAGTGGATAGGATAGGATAGAGGATAGGATAGGATAGAGGATAGGATAGGATAGAGGATAGGATACAGGATTGCATAGGATAGACGATAGGATACGATAGGGGATAGGATAGGATAGAGTATAGGATTGGATTGAGGATAGGATAGGATAGAGGATAGAATAGGATAGAGAATAGGATAGGATTGAGGATAGGATAGGATAGAGGATAGGATAGGATAGAGGATAGGATAGATGATAGGATAGAGGATAGGATAGGATAGGACAGAGGATAGGATAGGATAGAGTACAGGATAGGATAGAGGATAAGATAGGATAGAGGATAGGATAGGATAGAGGATAGGATAGGATAGAGGATAGGATAGGATAGAGGGTAGGATAGGATAGAGGATAGGATACAGGATGGGTAGGATAGACGATAGGATACGATAGGGGATAGGATAGGTTAGAGTATAGGATTGGATAGAGGATAGGATAGAGGATTGGATAGGATAGAGGATAGGATACGATAGAGGATAGGATAGGATAGAGGATAGGATAGGATAGAGAATAGGATAGGATAGAGGATAGGTTAGGATTGAGGATAGGATAGGATTGAGGAGAGGATAGGATAGAGGATAGGATAGGATAGAGGATAGGATAGGATAGAGGATAGGATAGGATAGGATAGAGAATAGGATAGGATAGAGAATAGGATAGGATACATGGTATTATAGGGTAGAGGATAGGATAGGGTAGAGGATAGGATATTGGATTGGATAGGATAGAGGATAGGATAGAATAGAGCATACGATAGTGGATAGGATAGGATAGAGGATAGGATAGGATGGAGAATAGTATAGGATTGAAGATAGGATAGGATAGAGGATAGGATAGGATAGAGGATAGGATTGAGGATTGGATAGGATAGAGGATAGGATACGATTGAGGATAGGATAGGATAGAGTATATTATTGGATTGAGGATAGGATAGGATAGTGGATGGGATAAGATAAAGGATAGGATAGAATAGAGTACAGGATAGGATAGAGGATAAGATAGGATAGAGGATAGGATAGGATAGAGGATAGGATAGGCTAGAGGATAGGATACAGGATTGGATACGATAGACGATAGGATAGGATAGAGTATAGGATAGGATAGGATAGGATAGAGGATAGGATAGGATAGAGGATAGGATAGGATAGGATAGAGAATAGGATAGGATAGAGAATAGGATAGGATAGAGAATAGGATAGGATAGAGAATAGGATAGGATACATATTATTATAGGGTAGAGGATAGGATAGGGTAGAGGATAGGATATTGGATTGGATAGGGTAGAGGATAGGATATTGGATTGGATAGGATAGAGGATGGGATAGAATAGAGCATACGATAGTGGATAGGATAGGATAGAGGATAGGATAGGATAGAGGATAGGATAGGATAGAGGATAGGATAGGATAGAGGGTAGGATAGGATAGAGGATAGGATACAGGATTGGAAAGGATAGACGATAGGATACGATAGGGGATTGGATAGGATAGAGGATAGGATAGAATAGAGCATACGATAGTGGATAGGATAGGATAGAGGATAGGATAGGATAGAGGATAGGATAGGATAGAGGATAGGATAGGATAGAGGATAGGATAGGATAGTGGGTAGGATAGGATAGAGGATAGGATACAGGATTGGAAAGGATAAACGATAGGATACGATAGGGGATAGGATAGGATAGAGTATAGGATTGGATAGAGGATAGGATAGAGGATTGGATAGGATAGAGGATAGGATACGATAGAGGATAGGATATGATACATGGTATTATAGGGTAGAGGATAGGATAGGGTAGAGGATAGGATATTGGATTGGATAGGATAGAGGATAGGATAGAATAGAGCATACGATAGTGGATAGGATAGGATAGAGGATAGGATAGGATAGAGGATAGGATAGGATAGAGGATAGGATACAGGATTGCATAGGATAGACGATAGGATACGATAGGGGATAGGATAGGATAGAGTATAGGATTGGATTGAGGATAGGATAGGATAGAGGATAGAATAGGATAGAGAATAGGATAGGATTGAGGATAGGATAGGATAGAGGATAGGATAGGATAGAGGATAGGATAGATGATAGGATAGAGGATAGGATAGGATAGGATAGAGGATAGGATAGGATAGAGTACAGGATAGGATAGAGGATAAGATAGGATAGAGGATAGGATAGGATAGAGGATAGGATAGGATAGAGGATAGGATAGGATAGAGGGTAGGATAGGATAGAGGATAGGATACAGGATGGGTAGGATAGACGATAGGATACGATAGGGGATAGGATAGGTTAGAGTATAGGATTGGATAGAGGATAGGATAGAGGATTGGATAGGATAGAGGATAGGATACGATAGAGGATAGGATAGGATAGAGGATAGGATAGGATAGAGAATAGGATAGGATAGAGGATAGGTTAGGATTGAGGATAGGATAGGATTGAGGAGAGGATAGGATAGAGGATAGGATAGGATAGAGGATAGGATAGGATAGAGGATAGGATAGGATAGGATAGAGAATAGGATAGGATAGAGAATAGGATAGGATACATGGTATTATAGGGTAGAGGATAGGATAGGGTAGAGGATAGGATATTGGATTGGATAGGATAGAGGATAGGATAGAATAGAGCATACGATAGTGGATAGGATAGGATAGAGGATAGGATAGGATGGAGAATAGTATAGGATTGAAGATAGGATAGGATAGAGGATAGGATAGGATAGAGGATAGGATTGAGGATTGGATAGGATAGAGGATAGGATACGATTGAGGATAGGATAGGATAGAGTATATTATTGGATTGAGGATAGGATAGGATAGTGGATGGGATAAGATAAAGGATAGGATAGAATAGAGTACAGGATAGGATAGAGGATAAGATAGGATAGAGGATAGGATAGGATAGAGGATAGGATAGGCTAGAGGATAGGATACAGGATTGGATACGATAGACGATAGGATAGGATAGAGGATAGGATAGGAATGAGTATAGGATTGGATTGAGGATAGGATAGGATTGAGGATAGGATACAGGATTGGATAGGATAGAGGATAGGATAGGATAGAGCATACGATAGTGGATAGGATAGGATAGAGGATAGGATAGGATAGAGGATAGGATACGATAGAAGATAGGATAGGATAGAGTATATAATTGGATTGAGGATAGGATAGGATAGTGGATAGGATAAGATAGAGGATAGGATAGAATAGAGTACAGGATAGGATAGAGGATAAGATAGGATAGAGGATAGGATAGGATAGAGGATAGGATAGGATAGAGGATAGGATAGGATAGAGGGTAGGATAGGATAGAGGATAGGATACAGGATTGGAAAGGATAGACGATAGGATACGATAGGGGATAGGATAGGATAGAGTATAGGATAGGATAGGATAGGATAGAGGATAGGATAGGATAGAGGATAGGATAGGATAGAGGATAGGATAGGATAGGATAGAGAATAGGATAGGATAGAGGATAGGATAGGATAGAGGATAGGATAGGATAGGATAGAGAATAGGATAGGATAGAGAATAGGATAGGATACATGGTATTATAGGGTAGAGGATAGGATAGGGTAGAGGATAGGATATTGGATTGGATAGGATAGACGATAGGATAGAATAGAGCATACGATAGTGGATAGGATAGGATAGAGGATAGGATAGGATGCAGAATAGTATAGGATTGAAGATAGGATAGGATAGAGGATAGGATAGGATAGAGGATAGGATTGAGGATTGGATAGGATAGAGGATAGGATACGATTGAGGATAGGATAGGATAGAGTATATTATTGGATTGAGGATAGGATAGGATAGTGGATAGGATAAGATAAAGGATAGGATAGAATAGAGTACAGGATAGGATAGAGGATAAGATAGGATAGAGGATAGGATAGGATAGAGGATAGGATAGGCTAGAGGATAGGATACAGGATTGGATAGGATAGACGATAGGATAGGATAGAGGATAGGATAGGAATGAGTATAGGATTGGATTGAGGATAGGATAGGATTGAGGATAGGATACAGGATTGGATAGGATAGAGGATAGGATAGGATAGAGCATACGATAGTGGATAGGATAGGATAGAGGATAGGATATGATAGAGGATGGGATACGATAGAAGATAGGATAGGATAGAGTATATAATTGGATTGAGGATAGGATAGGATAGTGGATAGGATAAGATAGAGGATAGGATAGAATAGAGTACAGGATAGGATAGAGGATAAGATAGGATAGAGGATAGGATAGGATAGAGGATAGGATAGGATAGAGGATAGGATAGGATAGAGGGTAGGATAGGATAGAGGATAGGATACAGGATTGGAAAGGATAGACGATAGGATACGATAGGGGATAGGATAGGATAGAGTATAGGATAGGATAGGATAGGATAGAGGATAGGATAGGATAGAGGATAGGATAGGATAGGATAGAGAATAGGATAGGATAGAGAATAGGATAGGATAGAGAATAGGATAGGATAGAGAATAGGATAGGATACATGGTATTATAGGGTAGAGGATAGGATAGGGTAGAGGATAGGATATTGGATTGGATAGGGTAGAGGATAGGATATTGGATTGGATAGGATAGAGGATGGGATAGAATAGAGCATACGATAGTGGATAGGATAGGATAGAGGATAGGATAGGATAGAGGATAGGATAGGATAGAGGATAGGATAGGATAGAGGGTAGGATAGGATAGAGGATAGGATACAGGATTGGAAAGGATAGACGATAGGATACGATAGGGGATTGGATAGGATAGAGGATAGGATAGAATAGAGCATACGATAGTGGATAGGATAGGATAGAGGATAGGATAGGATAGAGGATAGGATAGGATAGAGGATAGGATAGGATAGAGGATAGGATAGGATAGTGGGTAGGATAGGATAGAGGATAGGATACAGGATTGGAAAGGATAAACGATAGGATACGATAGGGGATAGGATAGGATAGAGTATAGGATTGGATAGAGGATAGGATAGAGGATTGGATAGGATAGAGGATAGGATACGATAGAGGATAGGATATGATACATGGTATTATAGGGTAGAGGATAGGATAGGGTAGAGGATAGGATATTGGATTGGATAGGATAGAGGATAGGATAGAATAGAGCATACGATAGTGGATAGGATAGGATAGAGGATAGGATAGGATAGAGGATAGGATAGGATAGAGGATAGGATACAGGATTGCATAGGATAGACGATAGGATACGATAGGGGATAGGATAGGATAGAGTATAGGATTGGATTGAGGATAGGATAGGATAGAGGATAGAATAGGATAGAGAATAGGATAGGATTGAGGATAGGATAGGATAGAGGATAGGATAGGATAGAGGATAGGATAGATGATAGGATAGAGGATAGGATAGGATAGGATAGAGGATAGGATAGGATAGAGTACAGGATAGGATAGAGGATAAGATAGGATAGAGGATAGGATAGGATAGAGGATAGGATAGGATAGAGGATAGGATAGGATAGAGGGTAGGATAGGATAGAGGATAGGATACAGGATGGGTAGGATAGACGATAGGATACGATAGGGGATAGGATAGGTTAGAGTATAGGATTGGATAGAGGATAGGATAGAGGATTGGATAGGATAGAGGATAGGATACGATAGAGGATAGGATAGGATAGAGGATAGGATAGGATAGAGAATAGGATAGGATAGAGGATAGGTTAGGATTGAGGATAGGATAGGATTGAGGAGAGGATAGGATAGAGGATAGGATAGGATAGAGGATAGGATAGGATAGAGGATAGGATAGGATAGGATAGAGAATAGGATAGGATAGAGAATAGGATAGGATACATGGTATTATAGGGTAGAGGATAGGATAGGGTAGAGGATAGGATATTGGATTGGATAGGATAGAGGATAGGATAGAATAGAGCATACGATAGTGGATAGGATAGGATAGAGGATAGGATAGGATGGAGAATAGTATAGGATTGAAGATAGGATAGGATAGAGGATAGGATAGGATAGAGGATAGGATAGGATAGAGGATAGGATTGAGGATTGGATAGGATAGAGGATAGGATACGATTGAGGATAGGATAGGATAGAGTATATTATTGGATTGAGGATAGGATAGGATAGTGGATGGGATAAGATAAAGGATAGGATAGAATAGAGTACAGGATAGGATAGAGGATAAGATAGGATAGAGGATAGGATAGGATAGAGGATAGGATAGGCTAGAGGATAGGATACAGGATTGGATACGATAGACGATAGGATAGGATAGAGGATAGGATAGGAATGAGTATAGGATTGGATTGAGGATAGGATAGGATTGAGGATAGGATACAGGATTGGATAGGATAGAGGATAGGATAGGATAGAGCATACGATAGTGGATAGGATAGGATAGAGGATAGGATAGGATAGAGGATAGGATACGATAGAAGATAGGATAGGATAGAGTATATAATTGGATTGAGGATAGGATAGGATAGTGGATAGGATAAGATAGAGGATAGGATAGAATAGAGTACAGGATAGGATAGAGGATAAGATAGGATAGAGGATAGGATAGGATAGAGGATAGGATAGGATAGAGGATAGGATAGGATAGAGGGTAGGATAGGATAGAGGATAGGATACAGGATTGGAAAGGATAGACGATAGGATACGATATCGGATAGGATAGGATAGAGTATAGGATAGGATAGGATAGGATAGAGGATAGGATAGGATAGGATAGAGGATAGGATAGGATAGGATAGAGAATAGGATAGGATAGAGAATAGGATAGGATACATGGTATTATAGGGTAGAGGATAGGATAGGGTAGAGGATAGGATATTGGATTGGATAGGGTAGAGGATAGGATAGGGTAGAGGATAGGATATTGGATTGGATAGGATAGAGGATAGGATAGAATAGAGCATACGATAGTGGATAGGATAGGATAGAAGATAGGATAGGATAGAGGATAGGATAGGATAGAGGATAGGATAGGATAGAGGGTAGGATAGGATAGAGGATAGGATACAGGATTGGAAAGGATAGACGATAGGATACGATAGGGGATTGGATAGGATAGAGGATAGGATAGAATAGAGCATACGATAGTGGATAGGATAGGATAGAGGATAGGATAGGATAGAGGATAGGATAGGATAGAGGATAGGATAGGATAGAGGATAGGATACAGGATTGGAAAGGATAGACGATAGGATACGATAGGGGATAGGATAGGATAGAGTATAGGATTGGATAGAGGATAGGATAGAGGATTGGATAGGATAGAGGATAGGATACGATAGAGGATTGGATATGATAGAGGATAGGATAGGATAGAGAAAAGGATAGGATAGAGGATAGGTTAGGATTGAGGATAGGATAGGATTGAGGAGAGGATAGGATAGAGGATAGGATAGGATAGAGGATAGGATAGGATAGAGGATAGGATAGGATAGAGGATAGGATAGGATAGGATAGAGAATAGGATAGGATAGAGAATAGGATAGGATAGAGAATAGGATAGGATAGAGAATAGGATAGGATACATGGTATTATAGGGTAGAGGATAGGATAGGGTAGAGGATAGGATATTGGATTGGATAGGGTAGAGGATAGGATAGGGTAGAGGATAGGATATTGGATTGGATAGGATAGAGGATAGGATACAGGATTGCATAGGATAGACGATAGGATACGATAGGGGATAGGATAGGATAGAGTATAGGATTGGATTGAGGATAGGATAGGATAGAGGATAGAATAGGATAGAGAATAGGATAGGATTTAGGATATGATAGGATAGAGGATAGGATAGGATAGAGGATAGGATAGGATAGAGGATAGGATAGGATAGAGGATAGGATAGATGATAGGATAGAGGATAGGATAGGATAGGATAGAGGATAGGATAGGATAGAGTACAGGATAGGATAGAGGATAAGATAGGATAGAGGATAGGATAGGATAGAGGATAGGATAGGATAGAGGATAGGATAGGATAGAGGGTAGGATAGGATAGAGGATAGGATACAGGATGGGTAGGATAGACGATAGGATACGATAGGGGATAGGATAGGTTAGAGTATAGGATTGGATAGAGGATAGGATAGAGGATTGGATAGGATAGAGGATAGGATACGATAGAGGATAGGATAGGATAGAGGATAGGATAGGATAGAGAATAGGATAGGATAGAGGATAGGTTAGGATTGAGGATAGGGTAGGATTGAGGAGAGGATAGGATAGAGGATAGGATAGGATAGAGGATAGGATAGGATAGAGGATAGGATAGGATAGAGGATAGGATAGGATAGAGGGTAGGATAGGATAGAGGATAGGATACAGGATTGGAAAGGATAGACGATAGGATACGATAGGGGATAGGATAAGATAGAGTATAGGATAGGATAGGATAAGATAGAGGATAGGATAGGATAGGATAGAGGATAGGATAGGATAGGATAGAGAATAGGATAGGATAGAGAATAGGATAGGATACATGGTATTATAGGGTAGAGGATAGGATAGGGTAGAGGATAGGATATTAGATTGGATAGGGTTGAGGATAGGATAGGGTAGAGGATAGGATAGGATAGAGGATAGGATAGGATAGAGGATAGGATAGGATAGAGGGTAGGATAGGATAGAGGATAGGATACAGGATTGGAAAGGATAGACGATAGGATACGATAGGGGATAGGATAGGATAGAGTATAGGATAGGATAGGATAGGATACAGGATAGGATAGGATAGGATAGAGGATAGGATAGGATAGGATAGAGAATAGGATAGGATAGAGAATAGGATAGGATACATGGTATTATAGGGTAGAGGATAGGATAGGGTAGAGGATAGGATATTGGATTGGATAGGGTAGAGGATAGGATAGGGTAGAGGATAGGATATTGGATTGGATAGGATAGAGGATAGGATAGAATAGAGCATACGATAGTGGATAGGATAGGATAGAGGATAGGATAGGATAGAGGATAGGATAGGATAGAGGATAGGATAGGATAGAGGGTAGGATAGGATAGAGGATAGGATACAGGATTGGAAAGGATAGACTATAGGATACGATAGGGGATAGGATAGGATAGAGTATAGGATTGGATAGAGGATAGGATAGAGGATTGGATAGGATAGAGGATAGGATACGATAGAGGATAGGATATGATAGAGGATAGGATAGGATAGAGAAAAGGATAGGATAGAGGATAGGTTAGGATTGAGGATAGGATAGGATTGAGGAGAGGATAGGATAGAGGATAGGATAGGATAGAGGATAGGATAGGATAGAGGATAGGATAGGATAGAGGATAGGATAGGATAGGATAGAGAATAGGATAGGATAGAGAATAGGATAGGATAGAGAATAGGATAGGATACATGGTATTATAGGGTAGAGGATAGGATAGGGTAGAGGATAGGATATTGGATTGGATAGGGTAGAGGATAGGATAGGGTAGAGGATAGGATATTGGATTGGATAGGATAGAGGATAGGATACAGGATTGCATAGGATAGACGATAGGATACGATAGGGGATAGGATAGGATAGAGTATAGGATTGGATTGAGGATAGGATAGGATAGAGGATAGAATAGGATAGAGAATAGGATAGGATTGAGGATAGGATAGGATAGAGGATAGGATAGGATAGAGGATAGGATACAGGATTGGAAAGGATAGACGATAGGATACGATAGGGGATTGGATAGGATAGAGGATAGGATAGAATAGAGCATACGATAGTGGATAGGATAGGATAGAGGATAGGATAGGATAGAGGATAGGATAGGATAGAGGATAGGATAGGATAGAGGATAGGATAGGATAGAGGATAGGATACAGGATTGGAAAGGATAGACGATAGGATACGATAGGGGATTGGATAGGATAGAGGATAGGATAGAATAGAGCATACGATAGTGGATAGGATAGGATAGAGGATAGGATAGGATAGAGGATAGGATAGGCTAGAGGATAGGATACAGGATTGGATACGATAGACGATAGGATAGGATAGAGGATAGGATAGGAATGAGTATAGGATTGGATTGAGGATAGGATAGGATTGAGGATAGGATACAGGATTGGATAGGATAGAGGATAGGATAGGATAGAGCATACGATAGTGGATAGGATAGGATAGAGGATAGGATAGGATAGAGGATAGGATACGATAGAAGATAGGATAGGATAGAGTATATAATTGGATTGAGGATAGGATAGGATAGTGGATAGGATAAGATAGAGGATAGGATAGAATAGAGTACAGGATAGGATAGAGGATAAGATAGGATAGAGGATAGGATAGGATAGAGGATAGGATAGGATAGAGGATAGGATAGGATAGAGGGTAGGATAGGATAGAGGATAGGATACAGGATTGGAAAGGATAGACGATAGGATACGATAGGGGATAGGATAGGATAGAGTATAGGATAGGATAGGATAGGATAGAGGATAGGATAGGATAGGATAGAGGATAGGATAGGATAGGATAGAGAATAGGATAGGATAGAGAATAGGATAGGATACATGGTATTATAGGGTAGAGGATAGGATAGGGTAGAGGATAGGATATTGGATTGGATAGGGTAGAGGATAGGATAGGGTAGAGGATAGGATATTGGATTGGATAGGATAGAGGATAGGATAGAATAGAGCATACGATAGTGGATAGGATAGGATAGAGGATAGGATAGGATAGAGGATAGGATAGGATAGAGGATAGGATAGGATAGAGGGTAGGATAGGATAGAGGATAGGATACAGGATTGGAAAGGATAGACGATAGGATACGATAGGGGATTGGATAGGATAGAGGATAGGATAGAATAGAGCATACGATAGTGGATAGGATAGGATAGAGGATAGGATAGGATAGAGGATAGGATAGGATAGAGGATAGGATAGGATAGAGGATAGGATAGGATAGAGGATAGGATAGGATAGAGGATAGGATACAGGATTGGAAAGGATAGACGATAGGATACGATAGGGGATAGGATAGGATAGAGTATAGGATTGGATAGAGGATAGGATAGAGGATTGGATAGGATAGAGGATAGGATACGATAGAGGATTGGATATGATAGAGGATAGGATAGGATAGAGAAAAGGATAGGATAGAGGATAGGTTAGGATTGAGGATAGGATAGGATTGAGGAGAGGATAGGATAGAGGATAGGATAGGATAGAGGATAGGATAGGATAGAGGATAGGATAGGATAGAGGATAGGATAGGATAGGATAGAGAATAGGATAGGATAGAGAATAGGATAGGATAGAGAATAGGATAGGATAGAGAATAGGATAGGATACATGGTATTATAGGGTAGAGGATAGGATAGGGTAGAGGATAGGATATTGGATTGGATAGGGTAGAGGATAGGATAGGGTAGAGGATAGGATATTGGATTGGATAGGATAGAGGATAGGATACAGGATTGCATAGGATAGACGATAGGATACGATAGGGGATAGGATAGGATAGAGTATAGGATTGGATTGAGGATAGGATAGGATAGAGGATAGAATAGGATAGAGAATAGGATAGGATTTAGGATATGATAGGATAGAGGATAGGATAGGATAGAGGATAGGATAGGATAGAGGATAGGATAGATGATAGGATAGAGGATAGGATAGGATAGGATAGAGGATAGGATAGGATAGAGTACAGGATAGGATAGAGGATAAGATAGGATAGAGGATAGGATAGGATAGAGGATAGGATAGGATAGAGGATAGGATAGGATAGAGGGTAGGATAGGATAGAGGATAGGATACAGGATGGGTAGGATAGACGATAGGATACGATAGGGGATAGGATAGGTTAGAGTATAGGATTGGATAGAGGATAGGATAGAGGATTGGATAGGATAGAGGATAGGATACGATAGAGGATAGGATAGGATAGAGGATAGGATAGGATAGAGAATAGGATAGGATAGAGGATAGGTTAGGATTGAGGATAGGATAGGATTGAGGAGAGGATAGGATAGAGGATAGGATAGGATAGAGGATAGGATAGGATAGAGGATAGGATAGGATAGAGGATAGGATAGGATAGAGGGTAGGATAGGATAGAGGATAGGATACAGGATTGGAAAGGATAGACGATAGGATACGATAGGGGATAGGATAAGATAGAGTATAGGATAGGATAGGATAAGATAGAGGATAGGATAGGATAGGATAGAGGATAGGATAGGATAGGATAGAGAATAGGATAGGATAGAGAATAGGATAGGATACATGGTATTATAGGGTAGAGGATAGGATAGGGTAGAGGATAGGATATTAGATTGGATAGGGTTGAGGATAGGATAGGGTAGAGGATAGGATAGGATAGAGGATAGGATAGGATAGAGGATAGGATAGGATAGAGGGTAGGATAGGATAGAGGATAGGATACAGGATTGGAAAGGATAGACTATAGGATACGATAGGGGATAGGATAGGATAGAGTATAGGATTGGATAGAGGATAGGATAGAGGATTGGATAGGATAGAGGATAGGATAGGATAGAGGATAGGATAGGATAGAGGATAGGATAGGATAGGATAGGATAGAGAATAGGATAGGATAGAGAATAGGATAGGATAGAGAATAGGATAGGATACATGGTATTATAGGGTAGAGGATAGGATAGGGTAGAGGATAGGATATTGGATTGGATAGGGTAGAGGATAGGATAGGGTAGAGGATAGGATATTGGATTGGATAGGATAGAGGATAGGATACAGGATTGCATAGGATAGACGATAGGATACGATAGGGGATAGGATAGGATAGAGTATAGGATTGGATTGAGGATAGGATAGGATAGAGGATAGAATAGGATAGAGAATAGGATAGCATTGAGGATAGGATAGGATAGAGGATAGGATAGGATAGAGGATAGGATAGGATAGAGGATAGGATAGATGATAGGATAGAGGATAGGATAGGATAGGATAGAGGATAGGATAGGATAGAGTACAGGATAGGATAGAGGATAAGATAGGATAGAGGATAGGATAGGATAGAGGATAGGATAGGATAGAGGATAGGATAGGATAGAGGGTAGGATAGGATAGAGGATAGGATACAGGATGGGTAGGATAGACGATAGGATACGATAGGGGATAGGATAGGTTAGAGCATAGGATTGGATAGAGGATAGGATAGAGGATTGGATAGGATAGAGGATAGGATACGATAGAGGATAGGATAGGATAGAGGATAGGATAGGATAGAGAATAGGATAGGATAGAGGATAGGTTAGGATTGAGGATAGGATAGGATTGAGGAGAGGATAGGATAGAGGATAGGATAGGATAGAGGATAGGATAGGATAGAGGATAGGATAGGATAGAGGATAGGATAGGATAGGATAGAGAATAGGATAGGATAGAGAATAGGATAGGATACATGGTATTATAGGGTAGAGGATAGGATAGGGTAGAGGATAGGATATTGGATTGGATAGGATAGAGGATAGGATAGAATAGAGCATACGATAGTGGATAGGATAGGATAGAGGATAGGATAGGATGGAGAATAGTATAGGATTGAAGATAGGATAGGATAGAGGATAGGATAGGATAGAGGATAGGATTGAGGATTGGATAGGATAGAGGATAGGATACGATTGAGGATAGGATAGGATAGAGTATATTATTGGATTGATGATAGGATAGGATAGTGGATAGGATAAGATAAAGGATAGGATAGAATAGAGTACAGGATAGGATAGAGGATAAGATAGGATAGAGGATAGGATAGGATAGAGGATAGGATAGGCTAGAGGATAGGATACAGGATTGGATAGGATAGACGATAGGATAGGATAGGAATGAGTATAGGATTGGATTGAGAATAGGATAGGATTGAGGATAGGATACAGGATTGGATAGGATAGAGGATAGGATAGGATAGAGCATACGATAGTGGATAGGATAGGATAGAGGATAGGATAGGATAGAGGATAGGATACGATAGAAGATAGGATAGGATAGAGTATATAATTGGATTGAGGATAGGATAGGATAGTGGATAGGATAAGATAGAGGATAGGATAGGATAGAGAATAGGATAGGATAGAGGATAGGTTAGGATTGAGGATAGGATAGGATTGAGGAGAGGATAGGATAGAGGATAGGATAGGATAGAGGATAGGATAGGATAGAGGATAGGATAGGATAGAGGATAGGATAGGATAGGATAGAGAATAGGATAGGATAGAGAATAGGATAGGATACATGGTAATATAGGGTAGAGGATAGGATAGGGTAGAGGATAGGATATTGGATTGGATAGGATAGAGGATAGGATAGAATAGAGCATACGATAGTGGATAGGATAGGATAGAGGATAGGATAGGATGGAGAATAGTATAGGATTGAAGATAGGATAGGATAGAGGATAGGATAGGATAGAGGATAGGATTGAGGATTGGATAGGATAGAGGATAGGATACGATTGAGGATAGGATAGGATAGAGTATATTATTGGATTGATGATAGGATAGGATAGTGGATAGGATAAGATAAAGGATAGGATAGAATAGAGTACAGGATAGGATAGAGGATAAGATAGGATAGAGGATAGGATAGGATAGAGGATAGGATAGGCTAGAGGATAGGATACAGGATTGGATAGGATAGACGATAGGATAGGATAGGAATGAGTATAGGATTGGATTGAGAATAGGATAGGATTGAGGATAGGATACAGGATTGGATAGGATAGAGGATAGGATAGGATAGAGCATACGATAGTGGATAGGATAGGATAGAGGATAGGATAGGATAGAGGATAGGATACGATAGAAGATAGGATAGGATAGAGTATATAATTGGATTGAGGATAGGATAGGATAGTGGATAGGATAAGATAGAGGATAGGATAGTATAGAGTACAGGATAGGATAGAGGATAAGATAGGATAGAGGATAGGATAGGATAGAGGATAGGATAGGATAGAGGATAGGATAGGATAGAGGGTAGGATAGGATAGAGGATAGGATACAGGATTGGAAAGGACAGACGATAGGATACGATAGGGGATAGGATAGGATAGAGGATAGGATAGAGGATTGAATAGGATAGAGGATAGGATACGATAAAGGATAGGATAGGATAGAGGATACTATAGGATAGAGGATACGATAGGATTGAGGATAGGATAGGAATGAGGATAGGATAGGATTGAGGATAGGATAGGGGATTGGACAGGATGGAGGATAGGATAGGATGGAGGATAGGATAGTATAGAGGATAGGATAGGATAGATGATATTATAGGATAGAGGATAGGATAGGATAGTGGATAGGATAGGATTGAGGATAGGATGGGATAGAGGATGGGATTCGATTGAGGATAGGATAGGGCATTAAATAGGATAGAGGATATAATAGGATTGACGATAGGATAGGATAGAGGATACGATATGATAGAGGATAAGATAAAGGATAGGATATAATACAGGATAGGATAGGATAGATTATTGGATAGGATAGAGGATAGGATAGGATAGAGGATAGGATAGGATAGAGGATAGGATAGGATAGTGGATAGGATAAGTAAGAGGATAGGATAGGATAGAGGATAGGATAGGATAGAGGATAGGATTTGATAGAGGATAGGATAGGATAGAGGATAGGATAGGATAGAGGATAGGATAGGATAGAGGATAGGATAGATGATAGGATAGAGGATAGGATAGGATAGGATAGAGGATTGGATAGGATAGAGGATAGGATACGATAGAGGATAGGATAGGATAGAGTATATTGTTGGATTGAGGATAGGATAGGATAGTGGATAGGATAAGATAGAGGATAGAATAGAATAGAGTACAGGATAGGATAGAGGATAAGATAGGATAGGGGATAGGATTGGATTGAGGATAGGATAGGATAGAGGATAGAATAGGATAGAGAATAGGATAGGATTGAGGATAGGGTAGGATAGAGGATAGGATACGATAGAGGATAGGATAGGATAGAGGATAGGATAGATGATAGGATAGAGGATAGGATAGGATAGGATAGAGGATAGGATAGGATAGTGGATAGGATAGGATTGAGGATAGGATGGGATAGAGGATGGGATAAGATTGAGGATAGGATAGGGCATTAAATAGGATAGAGGATAGAATAGGATAGACGATAGGATAGGATAGAGGATCCGATATGATAGAGGATAGGATAAAGGATAGGATATAATACAGGACAGGATAGGATAGATTATTGGATAGGATAGAGGATATTATAGGATAGAGGATAGGGTAGGATAGAGGATAGGATAGGATAGAGGATAGGATAGTATAGAGCATAGGATACGATAGAGGATAGGATAGGAATGAGTATAGGATTGGATTGAGGATAGGATAGGATTGAGGATAGGATACAGGATTGGATAGGATAGAGGATAGGATACGATAGAGGATAGGATAGAGGATAGGATAGGATAGGATAGAGAATAGGATAGGATAGAGAATAGGATAGGATAGAGGATAGGTTAGGATTGAGGATAGGATAGGATTGAGGAGAGGATAGGATAGAGGATAGGATAGAGGATAGGATTGAGGATAGGATAGGATTGAGGATAGAATAGGATAGAGGATAGGATATCATAGAGGATAGGATAGGATAGAGGATAGGATAGGATAGAGATTACGATAGAAGATAGGATAGGATAGGATAGAGAATAGGATAGGGTAGAGGATAGGATAGGGGATTCGATAGGTTAGAGGATAGGATAGGGGATTCGATAGGATAGAGGATAGGATAGTATAGAGCATACGATAGTGGATAGGGTAGGATAGAGGATAGGATAGAGGATTGGATAGGATAGAGGATAGGATACGATAGAGGATAGGATAGGAATGAGTATAGGATTGGATTGAGGATAGGATAGGATTGAGGATAGGATACAGGATTGGATAGGATAGAGGATAGGATACGATAGAGGATAGGATAGAGGATAGGATAGGATAGGATAGAGAATAGGATAGGATAGAGAATAGGATAGGATAGAGGATAGGTTAGGATTGAGGATAGGATAGGATTGAGTAGAGGATAGGATAGAGTATAGGATAGGATTGGATTGAGGATAGGATAGGATTGAGGATAGAATAGGATAGAGGATAGGATATCATAGAGGATAGGATAGGATAGAGGATAGGATGGGATAGTGGATAGGATAGGATGGAGCATACGATTGAGGATAGGATAGGATTTGATAGAGAATAGGATATAATACATTGTATTATAGGGTAGAGGATAGGATAGGGTAGAGGATAGGATAGGGGATTGGATAGGATAGTGGATAGGATAGGATAGAGCATACGATAGTGGATAGGATAGGATAGAGGATAGGATAGGATAGAGAATAGGATAGGATTGAAGATAGGATAGGATAGGATAGATTATAGGATAGAGGATTGGATAGGATAGAGGATAGGATACGATAGAGGATAGGATAGGATAGAGTATATTATTGGATTGAGGATAGGATAGGATAGTGGATAGGATAAGATAGAGGATAGGATAGGATAGAGGATAGGATAGGATATAGAATAGGATAGGATAGAGGATAGGTTAGGATTGAGGATAGGATAGGATTGAGGAGAGGATAGGATAGAGGATAGGATAGGATAGAGGATAGGATAGGATAGAGGATAGGATAGGATAGAGGATAGGATAGGATAGGATAGAGAATAGGATAGGATAGAGAATAGGATAGGATACATGGTATTATAGGGTAGAGGATAGGATAGGGTAGAGGATAGGATATTGGATTGGATAGGATAGAGGATAGGATAGAATAGAGCATACGATAGTGGATAGGATAGGATAGAGGATAGGATAGGATAGAGAATAGTATAGGATTGAAGATAGGATAGGATAGAGGATAGGATAGGATAGAGGATAGGATTGAGGATTGGATAGGATAGAGGATAGGATTGAGGATTGGATAGGATAGAGGATAGGATACGATTGAGGATAGGATAGGATAGGGTATATAATTGGATTGAGGATAGGATAGGATAGTGGATAGGATAAGATAAAGGATAGGATAGAATAGAGTACAGGATAGGATAGAGGATAGGATAGGATAGAGGATAGGATAGACGAAAGGATAGGATTGATGATGGGATAGGATAGAGGATAGGATAGGATAGAGGATAGGATTGGATAGAGGATAGGATAGGATAGAGGATAGGATAGGATAGTGGATAGGATAAGTAAGAGGATAGGATAGGATAGAGGATAGGAAAGGATAGAGGATAGGATTTGATAGAGGATAGGATAGGATAGAGGATAGGATAGGATAGAGGATAGGATTTGATAGAGGATAGGATAGGATAGAGGATAGGATAGATGATAGGATAGAGGATAGGATAGGATAGGATAGAGGATTGGATAGGATAGAGGATAGGATACGATAGAGGATAGGATAGGATAGAGTATATTGTTGGATTGAGGATAGGATAGGATAGTGGATAGGATAAGATAGAGGATAGAATAGAATAGAGTACAGGATAGGATAGAGGATAAGATAGGATAGAGGATAGGATTGGATTGAGGATAGGATAGGATAGAGGATAGAATAGGATAGAGAATAGGATAGGATTGAGGATAGGGTAGGATAGAGGATAGGATACGATAGAGGATAGGATAGGATAGAGGATAGGATAGATGATAGGATAGAGGATAGGATAGGATAGGATAGAGGATAGGATAGGATAGGATAGAGGATATGATAGGATAGAGGATAGGATAGAGGATAGGATAGGATACGATAGAGAATAGGATAGGATACATGGTATTATAAGGTAGAGGATAGGATAGGGTAGAGGATAGGGTAGGGGATTGGATAGGATAGAGGATAGGATAGGATAGAGAATAGTATAGGATTGAAGATAGGATAGGATAGAGGATAGGATAAAGGATAGGATATAATAAAGGACAGGATAGGATAGATTATTGGATAGGATAGAGGATATTATAGGATAGAGGATAGGGTAGGATAGAGGATAGGATAGGATAGAGGATAGGATAGTATAGAGCATAGGATACGATAGAGGATAGGATAGGAATGAGTATAGGATTGGATTGAGGATAGGATAGGATTGAGGATAGGATACAGGATTGGATAGGATAGAGGATAGGATACGATAGAGGATAGGATAGAGGATAGGATAGGATAGGATAGAGAATAGGATAGGATAGAGAATAGGATAGGATAGAGGATAGGTTAGGATTGAGGATAGGATAGGATTGAGGAGAGGATAGGATAGAGGATAGGATAGAGGACAGGATTGAGGATAGGATAGGATTGAGGATAGAATAGGATAGAGGATAGGATATCATAGAGGATAGGATAGGATAGAGGATAGGATAGGATAGAGATTACGATAGAAGATAGGATAGGATAGGATAGAGAATAGGATAGGGTAGAGGATAGGATAGGGGATTCGATAGGGTAGAGGATAGGATAGGGGATTCGATAGGATAGAGGATAGGATAGTATAGAGCATACGATAGTGGATAGGGTAGGATAGAGGATAGGATAGAGGATTGGATAGGATAGAGGATAGGATACGATAGAGGATAGGATAGGAATGAGTATAGGATTGGATTGAGGATAGGATAGGATTGAGGATAGGATACAGGATTGGATAGGATAGAGGATAGGATACGATAGAGGATAGGATAGAGGATAGGATAGGATAGGATAGAGAATAGGATAGGATAGAGAATAGGATAGGATAGAGGATAGGTTAGGATTGAGGATAGGATAGGATTGAGTAGAGGATAGGATAGAGTATAGGATAGGATTGGATTGAGGATAGGATAGGATTGAGGATAGAATAGGATAGAGGATAGGATATCATAGAGGATAGGATAGGATAGAGGATAGGATGGGATAGTGGATAGGATAGGATGGAGCATACGATTGAGGATAGGATAGGATTTGATAGAGAATAGGATATAATACATTGTATTATAGGGTAGAGGATAGGATAGGGTAGAGGATAGGATAGGGGATTGGATAGGATAGTGGATAGGATAGGATAGAGCATACGATAGTGGATAGGATAGGATAGAGGATAGGATAGGATAGAGAATAGGATAGGATTGAAGATAGGATAGGATAGGATAGATTATAGGATAGAGGATTGGATAGGATAGAGGATAGGATACGATAGAGGATAGGATAGGATAGAGTATATTATTGGATTGAGGATAGGATAGGATAGTGGATAGGATAAGATAGAGGATAGGATAGAATAGAGTACAGGATAGGATAGAGGATAAGATAGGATAGAGGATAGGATAGGATAGAGGATAGGATAGGATAGAGGATAGGATAGGATAGAGGGTAGGATAGGATAGAGGATAGGATACAGGATTGGATAGGATAGACGATAGGATACGATAGGGGATAGTATAGGTTAGAGTATAGGATTGGATAGAGGATAGGATAGAGGATTGGATAGGATAGAGGATAGGATACGATAGAGGATAGGATAGGATAGAGGATAGGATAGGATAGAGAATAGGATAGGATAGAGGATAGGTTAGGATTGAGGATAGGATAGGATTGAGGAGAGGATAGGATAGAGGATAGGATAGGATAGAGGATAGGATAGGATAGAGGATAGGATAGGATAGAGGATAGGATAGGATAGGATAGAGAATAGGATAGGATAGAGAATAGGATAGGATACATGGTATTATAGGGTAGAGGATAGGATAGGGTAGAGGATAGGATATTGGATTGGATAGGATAGAGGATAGGATAGAATAGAGCATACGATAGTGGATAGGATAGGATAGAGGATAGGATAGGATAGAGAATAGTATAGGATTGAAGATAGGATAGGATAGAGGATAGGATAGGATAGAGGATAGGATTGAGGATTGGATAGGATAGAGGATAGGATTGAGGATTGGATAGGATAGAGAATAGGATACGATTGAGGATAGGATAGGATAGAGTATATAATTGGATTGAGGATAGGATAGGATAGTGGATAGGATAAGATAAAGGATAGGATAGAAGAGAGTACAGGATAGGATAGAGGATAAGATAGGATAGAGGATAGGATAGGATAGAGGATAGGATAGGATAGAGGATAGGATAGGATAGAGGGTAGGATAGGATAGAGGATAGGATACAGGATTGGATAGGATAGACGATAGGATACGATAGGGGATAGGATAGGTTAGAGTATAGGATTGGATAGAGGATAGGATAGAGGATTGGATAGGATAGAGGATAGGATACGATAGAGGATAGGATAGGATAGAGGATAGGATAGGATAGAGAATAGGATAGGATAGAGGATAGGTTAGGATTGAGGATAGGATAGGATTGAGGAGAGGATAGGATAGAGGATAGGATAGGATAGAGGATAGGATAGGATAGAGGATAGGATAGGATAGGATAGAGAATAGGATATGATACATGGTATTATAGGGTAGAGGATAGGATAGGGTAGAGGATAGGATATTGGATTGGATAGGATAGAGGATAGGATAGAATAGAGCATACGATAGTGGATAGGATAGGATAGAGGATAGGATAGGATAGAGAATAGTATAGGATTGAAGATAGGATAGGATAGAGGATAGGATAGGATAGAGGATAGGATTGAGGATTGGATAGGATAGAGGATAGGATACGATAGAGGATAGGATAGGATAGAGTATACGATTGGATTGAGGATAGGATAGGATAGTGGAAAGGATAAGATAGAGGATAGGATAGAATGGAGTACAGGATAGGATAGAGGATAAGATAGGATAGAGGATAGGATAGGATAGAGGATAGGATAGGCTAGAGGATAGGATACAGGATTGGATAGGATAGACGATATGATACGATAGGGGATAGGATAGAATAGAGTATAGGATTGGATTGAGGATAGGATATTATAGAGGATAGAATAGAATAGAGAATAGGATAGGATTGAGGATAGGATAGGATAGAGGATAGGATAGGATAGAGGATAGGATAGGATAGAGGATAGGAAAGGATAGAGGATAGGATTTGATAGAGGATAGGATAGGATAGAGGATAGGATAGGATAGAGGATAGGATTTGATAGAGGATAGGATAGGATAGAGGATAGGATAGATGATAGGATAGAGGATAGGATAGGATAGGATAGAGGATTGGATAGGATAGAGGATAGGATACGATAGAGGATAGGATAGGATAGAGTATATTGTTGGATTGAGGATAGGATAGGATAGTGGATAGGATAAGATAGAGGATAGAATAGAATAGAGTACAGGATAGGATAGAGGATAAGATAGGATAGAGGATAGGATTGGATTGAGGATAGGATAGGATAGAGGATAGAATAGGATAGAGAATAGGATAGGATTGAGGATAGGGTAGGATAGAGGATAGGATACGATAGAGGATAGGATAGGATAGAGGATAGGATAGATGATAGGATAGAGGATAGGATAGGATAGGATAGAGGATAGGATAGGATAGGATAGAGGATATGATAGGATAGAGGATAGGATAGAGGATAGGATAGGATACGATAGAGAATAGGATAGGATACATGGTATTATAAGGTAGAGGATAGGGTAGGGTAGAGGATAGGGTAGGGGATTGGATAGGATAGAGGATAGGATAGGATAGAGAATAGTATAGGATTGAAGATAGGATAGGATAGAGGATAGGATAAAGGATAGGATATAATAAAGGACAGGATAGGATAGATTATTGGATAGGATAGAGGATATTATAGGATAGAGGATAGGGTAGGATAGAGGATAGGATAGGATAGAGGATAGGATAGTATAGAGCATAGGATACGATAGAGGATAGGATAGGAATGAGTATAGGATTGGATTGAGGATAGGATAGGATTGAGGATAGGATACAGGATTGGATAGGATAGAGGATAGGATACGATAGAGGATAGGATAGAGGATAGGATAGGATAGGATAGAGAATAGGATAGGATAGAGAATAGGATAGGATAGAGGATAGGTTAGGATTGAGGATAGGATAGGATTGAGGAGAGGATAGGATAGAGGATAGGATAGAGGATAGGATTGAGGATAGGATAGGATTGAGGATAGAATAGGATAGAGGATAGGATATCATAGAGGATAGGATAGGATAGAGGATAGGATAGGATAGAGATTACGATAGAAGATAGGATAGGATAGGATAGAGAATAGGATAGGGTAGAGGATAGGATAGGGGATTCGATAGGGTAGAGGATAGGATAGGGGATTCGATAGGATAGAGGATAGGATAGTATAGAGCATACGATAGTGGATAGGGTAGGATAGAGGATAGGATAGAGGATTGGATAGGATTGAGTAGAGGATAGGATAGAGTATAGGATAGGATTGGATTGAGGATAGGATAGGATTGAGGATAGAATAGGATAGAGGATAGGATATCATAGAGGATAGGATAGGATAGAGGATAGGATGGGATAGTGGATAGGATAGGATGGAGCATACGATTGAGGATAGGATAGGATTTGATAGAGAATAGGATATAATACATTGTATTATAGGGTAGAGGATAGGATAGGGTAGAGGATAGGATAGGGGATTGGATAGGATAGTGGATAGGATAGGATAGAGCATACGATAGTGGATAGGATAGGATAGAGGATAGGATAGGATAGAGAATAGGATAGGATTGAAGATAGGATAGGATAGGATAGATTATAGGATAGAGGATTGGATAGGATAGAGGATAGGATACGATAGAGGATAGGATAGGATAGAGTATATTATTGGATTGAGGATAGGATAGGATAGTGGATAGGATAAGATAGAGGATAGGATAGAATAGAGTACAGGATAGGATAGAGGATAAGATAGGATAGAGGATAGGATAGGATAGAGGATAGGATAGGATAGAGGATAGGATAGGATAGAGGGTAGGATAGGATAGAGGATAGGATACAGGATTGGATAGGATAGACGATAGGATACGATAGGGGATAGTATAGGTTAGAGTATAGGATTGGATAGAGGATAGGATAGAGGATTGGATAGGATAGAGGATAGGATACGATAGAGGATAGGATAGGATAGAGGATAGGATAGGATAGAGAATAGGATAGGATAGAGGATAGGTTAGGATTGAGGATAGGATAGGATTGAGGAGAGGATAGGATAGAGGATAGGATAGGATAGAGGATAGGATAGGATAGAGGATAGGATAGGATAGAGGATAGGATAGGATAGGATAGAGAATAGGATAGGATAGAGAATAGGATAGGATACATGGTATTATAGGGTAGAGGATAGGATAGGGTAGAGGATAGGATATTGGATTGGATAGGATAGAGGATAGGATAGAATAGAGCATACGATAGTGGATAGGATAGGATAGAGGATAGGATTGAGGATTGGATAGGATAGAGGATAGGATACGATTGAGGATAGGATAGGATAGAGTATATAATTGGATTGAGGATAGGATAGGATAGTGGATAGGATAAGATAAAGGATAGGATAGAAGAGAGTACAGGATAGGATAGAGGATAAGATAGGATAGAGGATAGGATAGGATAGAGGATAGGATAGGATAGAGGATAGGATAGGATAGAGGGTAGGATAGGATAGAGGATAGGATACAGGATTGGATAGGATAGACGATAGGATACGATAGGGGATAGGATAGGTTAGAGTATAGGATTGGATAGAGGATAGGATAGAGGATTGGATAGGATAGAGGATAGGATACGATAGAGGATAGGATAGGATAGAGGATAGGATAGGATAGAGAATAGGATAGGATAGAGGATAGGTTAGGATTGCGGATAGGATAGGATTGAGGAGAGGATAGGATAGAGGATAGGATAGGATAGAGGATAGGATAGGATAGAGGATAGGATAGGATAGGATAGAGAATAGGATATGATACATGGTATTATAGGGTAGAGGATAGGATAGGGTAGAGGATAGGATATTGGATTGGATAGGATAGAGGATAGGATAGAATAGAGCATACGATAGTGGATAGGATAGGATAGAGGATAGGATAGGATAGAGAATAGTATAGGATTGAAGATAGGATAGGATAGAGGATAGGATAGGATAGAGGATAGGATTGAGGATTGGATAGGATAGAGGATAGGATACGATAGAGGATAGGATAGGATAGAGTATACGATTGGATTGAGGATAGGATAGGATAGTGGAAAGGATAAGATAGAGGATAGGATAGAATGGAGTACAGGATAGGATAGAGGATAAGATAGGATAGAGGATAGGATAGGATAGAGGATAGGATAGGCTAGAGGATAGGATACAGGATTGGATAGGATAGACGATATGATACGATAGGGGATAGGATAGAATAGAGTATAGGATTGGATTGAGGATAGGATATTATAGAGGATAGAATAGAATAGAGAATAGGATAGGATTGAGGATAGGATAGGATAGAGGATAGGATAGGATAGAGGATAGGATAGGATAGAGGATAGGATAGGTGATAGGATAGAGGATAGGATAGGATAGGATAGAGGATAGGATAGGATAGAGGATAGGATAGGATAGAGGGTAGGATAGGATAGAGGATAGGATAGGCTAGAGGATAGGATACACGATTGGATAGGATAGAGGATAGGATACGATAGAGGATAGGATAGGATAGAGGATAGGATAGGATAGAGAATAGGATAGGATAGAGGATAGGTTAGGATTGAGGATAGGATAGGATTGAGGAGAGGACAGGATAGAGGATAGGATAGGATAGAGGATAGGATAGGATAGAGGATAGGATAGGATAGAGGATAGGATAGGATAGAGGATAGGATAGGATAGGATAGAGAATAGGATAGGATAGAGAATAGGATAGGATACATGGTATTATAGGGTAGAGGATAGGATAGG